>NC_046155.1:212790002-213020002 GCF_011064425.1 Rattus rattus | reverse complement strand
TATAGTCTCTTTTAGCAAATGCCTTGGCTGAATCGTGAACCTTCCCAGTGCTCCTTTCCTCTCCAAACTGTAAATTTTGTATTTCTTCCTGCCCTGCTTACCATTTTTATGGTAGATCTGCATAAGAGTTATCAATGATAAGCCCTTTACCTTCTTAGTGTATCTTAAAATTTCCCCCTTTAGAGAAATCGGTCTAGTGCTTTTTCACATAGCCAAATTCTTGCCACTGGAGAATAGAATAGAATGTCCTCTAGCCTAGTTGCTGATCAATTCATTGTTTCCTTCTGAACCTTCACAAGCTGAGCCTCTATCATCCACATTTCTGTCAACACTGTTTTCTGGGCTCCTACAATGGACTATATAAAATTCTCCTTCAACATCCAGTGGCATTTCTAGTCCAGAGTTCCAAAGTCTCCTACATTAACCCTTTCTCTCCAAAAAATAAAATCATATCCACGTTTTAAATATCAGCTCCCATTTTTTTGGTCCCAATATTTGTATCAATTTCTTTTTAGTTGCTCTGATAAAAATACCATAGCCAAAGCAGCTTAGAGAGGGAAGAGTTTATTTGGGATTATTGTTCCAGAGGGGGACTCCATTAAAGTGAGAAAGGCATGGTAGCAAGCAGCCAGAGCAGGAACCTGAATGACTGCATTTTATCACACAGGAGAGTGAACTGGAAACAAACCAAGATATAAACCTTCCAAGTTCACGACCCACTGACATACTTTTGTCAGGAAGGTCACACTTCCTAAAGGTTCAAAAACCTCCCCAAACAGTGACAGCAACTGTGAAAGTAAGTGTCCCTGCATATATGGGAGACATTGGTCCTTCAAATGGTACCTTCACCATACCAATGCATTTACTTATTTATTTTTTCCAGAGAAAGCATAAATATTTACTTTTTCCGCATTATGAATATATGGTTTATTATTTTTTTTTATTCTTTAATCTTTTATTTACAGTCTAGTCATTATCTCCATCATGGTTCACCCTCTGACCGTTCCTCATTCCATACCTCCTCCCCCTTTTCCAAGAGCATACCCACCCCCCTACATTCCCGACCTACCAGACCTCCTCACATCCTGGGGCCTCAAGTCTCTCTAGGATTAGGTACCTCTTCTGTCACTGGGGCCAGACCAGACAGTCCTCTGCTGTATATGTATCAGGGGCCTCATTTTAGCTGGTGTATGCTTTCTGGTTGGTGTGTCAGTGTCAATGTCCAGGTTAGTTGAGACTGCTGGTTTTCCTTTGGGGTTGCCCTCCTCAGTTACCTTTGGCTTTCCCCTAACTTCTTCACAGGGCTCCCCAGCTTCTGTCCATTGGTTGGGTATAAGTATCTGCATCTGGCTCAGCTGCTTGTTGGGCCTCTTGGTGGGCAGCCAATCAAAAAGTGAGGTATAGAACTAAACAGAGAATTCACAACAGAGGAATCTCGAATGGCTGAGAAGTACTTATGCTAAAAGTCTTTAGTAATCAGGGAAATGCAAATCAAAACTATCCTGAGATTCCACCTCACATCAGAATGGCTAAGATCAAAAACTCAGGTGACAACAGATGCTGGCGAGGATGTGGAGAAAGAGGAACACTCCTCCATTGCTGGTGGAATTGCAAACTGGTACAACCACTCTGGAAATCAATTTGGAGCTTCCTTAGAAAATTGGAAATCGATCGATCTATCTACCTAAAGATTCAACTATACCTAAAAGATGTCCCACCATGCCATGTGCCCCCATGTTCCACTATGTTTATATCCACCTTTTTTGTGATAACAAGAAGCTGGAAACAACCCACATGTCCCCCAGTGGAAGAATGGATGCAGAAAATGTGGTTCATTTACACAATGGAATACTACTCAGCTATTAAGAATGAGGACAACATGAGTTTTGCAGGCAAATAGATGGAACAAGAAAATATCCTGAGTGAGGTAACTCAGTCTCAAAAGGACATGCATGGTATGTTCTCACTAATAAGTGGATTTTAGCCAAAAGGTACAGAATACCCAGAATACAGTCCTCAGAACTCAATAAGGTTAACAAGCCAAGGGGCCCAAGTGAAGATGTCTCAATCCCACTTAGGAGGAAGAAGAAATCAATCATGGAGGGGATAGGGAGGGAGAGACCTGGGTGGGGAAGGGGACAGGGAGAGGAAAGGGGGAACATGATTAGGAATTGTGGGGCAGACAGAACTGAAGCCCTGAGGGCCAGCAGAAAGAATGGAAACAGGTAACCTTGGGAGGTAGGATTTGGAGGGTTCCGGTAGAAAGTACCAGAGACCTGGGATGTGAGAGACTTTCAGAACCCAGAGGAAGGGACCTTAGATGAAATACCCTACAGTGGGGAGAGGGAACTTGTAGAGTCCACCTCCAGTAGAAAGACAGGGCATCAAGTGAGGAATGGGGTTGCCATCCCACTGTCAAAAACTCTGACCCATAACTGTTCCTTTCTGAAAGAAATGCAGGGACAGAAATGAAGAAGAGCCTGAGGGTAAGGAGGGCCAATGACAGGCTGAGATTTGGACCCAGCATAAGGGAGGCTCCATGGCCTGACACTATTACTGACGCTATGATGTACTTACCAGTGCATTTAGAAAAGTGGATCAAAAGTCATGGCTTTTGAAAGAGCCATTATACCTCAAATATTTTTTAAAGAAGAAATAAAACTCTTGAGTTGAGTGAGTATCTGTAGAAGAAAATAAATCGATGGTTCTTCGCATGACTGAGGAGTACAGACAGATGAAAAACTCCACAAGTGCAGGCTGTTACAAACATAAGGAAATCTAACGGACACATAGTTGATGGACTGGATCTCAAAAACATTCCAGAGCAACGTGGTTTCTTCACTCATACACATGTTCTTTCCCAGGAAGAGTCTGGCTGCATGAAAATATACTAAATGCTGGGCCCAAATCAAGATGTCAGGGCAAGATAACTCAAAGTGGATAAGGTAGTAAGATGATGGTTGAAATATTCACTAGTAATTCACAAATATATCTAAAGCACACACACATACACACAGAGAGAAGGGGGGAGGGTGGGAGAGATAATCTTGAAACAGTCACTTTATGTCACATAAGAAATTCTTATCTTCCAAAATAAATAAATCCAGGAATAAACTCAAATAGACAAAAGTAAATTTTGTGCATATGTCATTTATTTCCATGATTTTAAACAGGAGAGTTAACATGTGATGAAATATTGCATTGTATGTAAAAATAAGTAAATCAGTAAATGGGGCTTCGGAGATGGCTCAGTGAGTAAAGTGTTCACTACACAACCTGAATTAAGATCATAATTACCTAATTACCCACTGAAAAACTTGGGCATACAGGCACATATCTGAAACCTCAGCACTGTACAGGCAGAGACCAGTGGATCCCTGCCAGTTAACCTAGAAGGATCAGACACTGCAAAATCAGCTCTGTGTTCAGTGAGAGACCCTCACCTCAAAAGGTAAAGCACAGAGAGTGATTTACAACTTGCTGTTGACCTCTGGCCTCTACACCACTATTTGTACTCCAATGACTGTGCATTCACATGCGAGCGTACGCGTGTGTGCGTGCATGCGCGCGCGCGTGCGCACACACACACACACACACACAAACACAGAGAGACAGACAGAGAGAGACAGAGAAAGAGACAGAGACACAGAGACATTGAGACACAGAGAGAGACAAAGAGGCAGAATCAGTAAAGTATAACAAAAATTATACAAAAAGTAGAACTAAATTTGAACTAAGTATTAGTTTTTATTGGCAAGAATATTAGTAACTAGTTTTAGAAACATGTTGTATTGACAAATCGATTAATGTGAATTTCATTGAAAAAGCGTTGCAAGTGAAACAGAAGGGAAATTATAATATTAGAGAAGATTATGTTTGAAATGAAAATACAATAAGCATCTGATTGAATAGAGTCAAAGCAAAATAGACTCAATAAATTATCAAAAGCCATTCTGAAATAAACCTAAGTGACTACAAGCATTCCAGTTGGGTCAGCACAGCTGCCTTCCACAGTGTGTATGACCTACTAAATGCAAAACCTGGGCTCCACATCAAAATGCCACACACCAAAGATGCCCCAACATATAACAAAGACACGTGCTCCACTATGTTCATAGCAGCCTTATTTATAATAGCCAGAAGCTGGAAAGAACCAGATGCCCTTCAACAGAGGAATGGATACAGAAAATGTGGTACATCTACACAATGGAATATTACTCAGCTATCAAAGACAATGACTTTATGAAATTCATAGGCAAATGGAGGGAACTGGAAAATATCATCCTGAGTGAGGTAACCCAATCACAGAAAAACACACATGGTATGCACTCATTGATAAGTGGATATTAGCCCAAATGCTTGAATTACCATAGATGCACAGAACACATGAAACACAAGGATGACCAAAATGCAAACGCTTAACTCCTTCTTTAAAAAGGAACAAGAATACCCTTGGTAGGGAAGAGAGAGGCAAAAATTAAAACAGAGACTGAAGGAACACCCAATCAGAGCCTGCCCCCCATGTGGCCCATACATATACAGCCACCCAATTAGACAAGATGGATGAAGCAAAGAAGTGCAGGCTGACAGGAGCGGATGTAGATATCTCTTGAGAGACACAGCCAGAATACAGCAAATACATAGGCAAATGCCATCATTAAACCACTTAACTGAGAACGGGACCCCCATTGAAGGAATCTTAGAAAGGACTGAAAGAGCTTGAAGGTGCTTGAGACCCCATAGGAACAACAATGACAACCAACCAGAGCTTCCAGGGACTAATCCACTACCCAAAGACTATATACATGGACTGACCCTGGGCTCCAACCTCATAGGTAGCAATGAATAGCCTAGTAAGAGCACCAGTGGAAGGGGAAGCCCTTGGTCCTGCCAAGACTGAGCCCCCAGTGAACGTGATTGTTGGGGGGAGGGTGGTAATCGGGGGAGGGTGGGGAGGGGAAGTCCACATAGAAGAGGAGGGGAGGGGTTAGGGGGATGTTGGCCCAGAAACTGGGAAGGGGAATAACAATCGAAATGTAAATAAGAAATACTCAAGTTAATAAAGATAAAAAAATAAATAAGTTTCTAAAAAAAAAAAAAAAAAAAAGTTAGGATAGTTGATAGAAAGTTTAAAGAGATGGCTTAAGTTGTTTTCACAGAAAGTAAGAATTAAGAGCAGTATGTGCCCCCTTGTAGAGCACTGAGAGCTGCACAGGTGAGAAAAGGAGCACTGTGAAGACAAATACCACACACCTACAATCCTGGCACCCCAACTCCTTGAGGCAGGAGGGTTCTGGGCTTGAGCCCAGACAGTAATGTAAGATTATGTGTGTGTGTGGGAATACAGGCAGACATTTGACAAAATATAGCTAAAACTTTGCTAAAGTTGAAAAACTCTAACATTGGTGTCTGAAAGCTCATCAAATCTCAGAATGATTACATAAAAAGAAATTCCCTCCAGGTAAGTCATGTCAGGCTATTGTAAAACAAAATTAACATGAGACTCACATGAGTCACAGAAGCTAGAAAGGCACATAGAGGCTGTCAGAAAATCTCGTTATTAAAGTCCATTATTATTTTTTCCAATAGCCACTATTTGAATACTCTGAATATTTTATTCTTATCACATGTATTCTGTCATAGCAATAGAAAGCTATATACATAGAAACTATATTTAAATTGAATGACAGCAAATATTCCATGTGAAATCTGTAAGGTTTTATGTATTTCTTATTTTTCTATCATGTGTGACATTTGTGAAGATTATAGTTCATTTTAAGCAAAGTAGTAAAGGTATGGAAGCTATTAGAGAAAATGTCTTTGAAAATAGATGGCTGATGGGGTTGGGGGATTTAGAGGGTAGAGCGATTGCCTACTTAGGTCCCCAAAAAAAAAAAAAAAAAAAAAAAAAAAAAGAAAAGAAAGAAAGAAAATAGATGACTGAGAGCCAAACTTAGAAAGCAAACTTAGCATATTCATAGTCTGTCAAGTGCATGACTGATTTCTGGAGCCAGAGATCCAGCCAACACATTGCATTCCAACTTACAACCAAGTTTGGCTGGAAATGTTATCAGGAAAGTCATTAAGCATTTACAGCCATAACTTGTTGCTGTCAATATCACCTTTCCACACAGCCCTGTGCATGGCTTTTGGGTTAGATCTGGCTGTTTATTTCAGCCCTAACTGCAGGCAACTCTTCTTATGTTTCATTTAATTCTATCATAAAGCTACCATTACCTTTAACATGCATTTAAAGGCTCTCTTTATTGTTTATCTTTCAGATCAAGTCAAACGATTTAGTGGCAGATGATGTTTTCTAAATGAGTAATTTGTGTAGCAGCCATGTGATGCCGTTGAACCCAGGTCCTGTGGAAGAGCAGTGCTTTTAACTGCTAAGCTATCTCTCCAGCCCCCTGTCTGAGTAGTTCGTAAATATTAAAAACATTTCAAAACAACTTGTACAGTTAAAGTGTGTGTGTGTGTGTGTGTGTGTGTGTGTGTGTGTGTGTGTGTGTGTGTGTGTGTGTGTGTGACACTATGGCCTTATACATGCAAAGCCTACATTCTTCCACAAACCTACATAACTTTAATCTTTGCGTGCATAGTTCACATGAGTTCTATTGCCTGCCTTGCAACAGATTTATCTTTCTCTGCACATCTGTTTTCCCATCTTTATAAGTTATCTTTACTAAGATTCCCTGATATAATTTAGTAGTCCATCAAGAATGCTTTAGTCTGTCAAATCAAAAGCAAAACCTACGAAATAATGTTGGCATAATGTAGTAATTTATACCCTGAAATTATTATTTACGATGTAAAATTACTTTTTGCTATCTCTAGACTTGTTTTACTCTTAATTATATGTATTGCGTCTATGTCCAGGTGCGTGTCCATATGTGCAGGTGCTCGTGGAGGCCTAGAAAAGGTACAGTTGGATCTCCTGTTGTAGTTGTAGTTGGCTGTGAGCTGCTCAGTGTTGACTCTGGAAGCTGAACTCAGGTCTTCTGCAAGAGCACTGCACACCCTTAACCACTGAATCATCTCTGCAGCCATTTCTAAAGTGACCTCCTCCATAACTCATTGAGTCATGGATATATAGTCACAAAAACTGAAAAAAAACTCTTCAGAAAGTCTATTTTTAAGTTAGGGAGAAAATTTTCTGAATCTCATGGTTTCATACACAATTTATGTGTGGTAGTTTGCTTGAGAAATGTCCTCTCTAGTCCCAGGCTTTTGAATACTTTGTCTCCGGGTGCTGGTGATGTTGAAGGAGGTTCAGCTGGCACAGCCTTGCTGACGGACAATGCCACCGGGGTGGGGTTTGAGAATGAAAAGCTTTCTTCTCTCTCTCCATGCTTGTGGGGTAAGTGTGAGTGCTTAGCCTGTTCATGCCACCAGGCCTGTGGTGTGCTTGAATGTTCTCTCTACCATTATGGAGGCTTCGTTCTCTGAAGCAGTATGCCAAAGTAAACCTTTTATTTTGTAAATGTCCTCTTTCTAAATATTGTATTGTCAAATATTCATTTTCTTGTGCTATTGGCAGTTAACTTTCCTCTTTCACATTAGAGCGATAAAAAGGGGAGGAGCCACAGTCTTCAGTATAATTACATGATTTCCAGCTTAAAATGAATATCATGTTCCTTAGACTGGAATTATCTTTAATAGTAACCATCAACCAGAGATTACTAATGCCACTCATTGAAGGTACCAGCAGTTAGTTTATTGTCTGTTTATGTCACAGGTCAGGAACTGGGTGTATAAAAAAAGAATAGTGTATGGCCCTGGTCTTTAAGGAATCTACAGTCTAGTAGTAATGTAGTAATGATATACATCAATAGACATTGCTTTTGTCTGCCTTAGTCACTCTTCTTTTGCTGTGATTACCATATCTTATAAAAAAGTATTTAATGGGGGCTTGCTTACAGTGCCAGAGGATCAGTCCATTATCATCATGGCATATGGCTTTGGTCATCTTGTTTTGTCACAAGAACAGAAAATGTGTTTCTAAAATGTGTGTTAAAATAAATTAAAGTATGTTTTTCAGAAATTCTTAAGGATATGTGAAAACTAAGTTACTAGATATAGCCAGGGGTTACCCACATCAAGTACTATGAATTTCATACAGCTTAACCATATTGTTTTTAGAGTGTGCTCTCAAGTATAATCCTCATTTAATTGTATGAGTTATCCTGAATGGATAGTTGTAAGACTAAGTAGGCCCATTGGTCCTCTTACAACATACCTCAGTGCTCTTCCAACTACCCACTACTCCATTACCACCCACCAAAAGTGGAAGTGTCCAAGGGGAAGCCAACTGCGCTAGCATCAGACTACTTAGATAACCAAAAGTTGGAGAACTATGTGAAATCTAGGAGACAAGTCCCTCTGATACCAGATTTTCAGCTCTGTTTCAAGCATGAAATTTGTGTGCTATTGTGGTTTTAGTGAGGAATATCCCCCATGGAATCACACATTTAAACACTTAGTTCTGGATGGTAGTTGCATGTGGTGGCTATGGAACCTTTAGGGGATGAAGCCTTTCTGGAGGAAGGCTTTAGAGGTCAAAGCTTCACTGTACTTCCAATTTACTCCCTGTGCTTTTAGTTTTCAGTTGAAGATGTGGTCTCTCATCTTTCTCATCCTGCATCCTGCTGCCAAGTCCTCCTTGTTGCTACGGTTACCCACCTCTGGGCTGAAAGCCAAAACAAACTCCTTCTTCCAGAGTCACTTTTGATTAAAGTTTACTAATATACTTAGTCAAGTCCAAGTTCTTAGAGACCATTTTTAATAGTCTGATAGACAAAGGGAGAGTTTCAAATATTTTTCCTCACAATATCTTGGCTCTGACATAATTACACCTTGACTCCCAAAAATATTTTTCTGGAAATATCAGTAATGAACTATCTGGCAGTATGATCTCACCTGACCCGTTTGCCAGGGTATGTCCCAGGTGTTCTGGCCAGTCTCATGTTGAAGTGGGAGTAGGGGAGTGATATAAGTGACAGATGTTGAGACGTTATAGCAAACAACTCTATGAGCAATTCAAGCAATTAAGGGGTATAAAATGAGTGGCTCTGACATCAGGCCTGCTGTAGGAGACCAATGTCAATACCTTTTAACTCCTGATTGGCAGTGATGATGCACAGTTAGGCCTCTCTAATTACTGTTATTTAAAGAAAGTAGCCATGATATAATTAGGAACATATCAATGTCTGCATGGAAGAGGTTACCACATCTAACATTCTCACAGCTCCTTGCTAAAGTGCTTTCTTAGCTTTGTATCTTAGGAAGCTTATACAACACAAAAAGGTTACAGATACAAATATATTTAATGTACAAAGGAGTCACAACAGTTAGCATCACTACACAGAGGAACTACACAGAAGTCCTTTGTACATTAACTCAGCTTCTACTTTAAAGTAAACTTTAGTCTCTGTGGCTCAGTAAAATCATAGGTCTGCAGCATGGACAAACACCAAAACATTAGACTTCTTAAAAAGTTACTACCAGTGAAAACAAAAAAGACCTATTTTGGATTATACAAGCATATGATATACTTGTATACTTGTATATATCATATACTTGTATAATCCAAAATACACACACACACACACACACACACACACACAATCTATCTATCTATCTATCTATCTATCTATCTATCTATCTATCTATCTATCGAAAATGGAAGTAAGCAACATTTTCAAACACCAAGATTGCCCATATTATAGATTAAATGGTAAAAGAAATTCATTGGCTCTACCAATATAGCAGATATAATATACATTATATATAACAGAATTCACTGGTCACTTTGTGTGTGTCAAACTTATATGTCTATTACAGTAAAATTTTATATAATGCAAAGTTCAGACACACAACTTTACATCTTTCTTTTACAGATATATAGGGTATTAAAACGTGCTTGTGTTCTACCAAGAGGTCAAAGTTAAATACAAGGCAAAAGATATACACATCTAAGCAGTAATGGTCAAGGTATACTCCTTTCCATCACTGTTGCCTCAGCTCCAGTCTATTCTGAAAGGTTGTTTGACAAGATAACCAAGCTGTGAGAAATTCCTGAGACAGTTTTGTCCTTCTCCAAGCATAATTCTTGAAAAATTCATATCACTGCCTTAATAGTCTGATATTCAAACGGAAAGTCACGGTGTCCCTCCTTAGAATATGTTCACTCCTGCCCGAACAGTTATGTTTATAAGTTTTATTGTATTTTGTAAATAGTTTCTCAACGATTTATTTCTGCCAGGCAGTATATGAATGAAGGGTAAGTTCGTGTCACAAAGGGCAGAGCTATCAAATAGTAAAGTTTGATTACAAAATTAGGAAGTAAGATAAGGTTGTACATATTTCAACATTAGCACATTCTTTTATTATTATTGGATATTTTAAATTTACATTTCTAATGTTATTCCATTACCTGGCTTCCTGTCCATAAGTCCTGTATCGCATCTCCCTCTCCTTCTTCTATAAGGGTGTTTCCCCTCCCCATCCACACCCCTTTCCTACCTCCCAACCCTGACATTCTCCTACACTGGAGGGTCCAGCCTTAGCAGAACCAAGGCCTTCTCTTCCCATTGGTGCCCAATAAGGCCATCCTCTGCTATATATGCAGCTGGAGTAATGGGTCTGTATATGTGTACTCTTTGGGTAGTGGTTTAGTCTCTGGGAGCTCTGGTTGGTTGGTATTGTTGTTTTTATGGGGTTGCAAACACCTTAAGCTCCTTCAATCCTTTCTCACATTCCTCCAACAGGGACCCCATTCTCAGTTTAATGGTTTGCTGCTAGCATTCACCTCTGTATTTGTCAGGTTCTGGCAGAGCCTTTCAGGAGACGGCTATATTAGCCTCCTGTCAGCAAGCATTTCTTGGCTTCATCAATATTGACTAGTTTTGGTATATATATGCTGGATCCCTGGGGGTGCAGGCTCTGAAAGGCCATTCTGTCAGTCTGCTTCAAACTTTGTCCCCATATTCCCTTCTACGAGTATTTTTGTTCCCCTTTTTAATGAGGACTGAAGAATCTGCTCTTTGATCATTCTTCTTCTTGAGCTTCATGTGGTCTGTAGATTGTATATTGGGTAATTGAGCTTTTAGGCTAATACTTACTTATTAATGAGTACATAACGTTTGTGTATTTTTTGTGATTGGGTTACCTCACACGGGATGATATTTTCTAGTTCAATCCATTTGCCAATGAATTTCATAATGTCATTATTTTTGATAGATGAGTAGTACTCCTTTGTGTACATGTGCTACATTTTCTGTATCCATTCCTCTGCTGAAGGTGATCTGGGTTCTTTCCAGCTTCTGACTGTTATAAATAAGGTTGCTATGAACACAGTGAAGAATGTGTCTTTGTTGTATGTTGGAGTATCATTTGAGTACATGCACAGGAGTGGTATAGTTTGGTCCTCAGGTAGTGCAATGTCCAATTTTCTGAGAAAACTCCAGACTGATTTCCAGAATAACCCTATTTTTAATAGGGTTATTTGGCTCTCTAGCATCTAACTTGTTGAATTCTTTGTGTATATTGAATATTACATATAGCCCTCTATCACATGTAGGATTGGTAAAGATGTTTTCCCAATCCGTTGGTTGCCATTTTATCCTAATGACAGTGTCCTTTGCCTTATAGAACCTTTGCAGTTTTATGAAGTCCCATTTGTCAATCCTTGATGTTAGAGCATAAGCCATTGGTATTTTGTTTGGGAAATTTTCCCCAATGCCCCTGTGATTGACATTCTTCCCCACTTTTTCTACACTATTAGTTTGAGTGTATCTGGTTTGATGTGGAGGTCCTTGATCCACTTGGACTTAAGCTTTGTATAGGGTGATAAGAATGGATCAATCTGCATTCTTCTACATGCTGACCTCCAGTTGAACCAGCACCATTTGTTGAAAATGGTATCTTTTTTCCATTGGATGGTTTAGCTCCTTTGTCAAAGATCAAGTGACCATAGGTGTGTGGGTTCATTTCTGGGTCTTCAATTATATTCCATGGATCTACCTGCCTGTCTCTGTACCAAATCCATCACTATTGCTCTGTAATATTGCTTGAGGTCAGGGATGGTGATTTCCCCAGAAGTTCTTTTATTGTTGAGTGTAGTTTTCGCTATCCTGTTTTTTTGTTATTCCAAATGAATTTGCACATTGCTCTTTCTGACTCTATGAAGAATTGAGTTGGAATTGGGATGGGGATTGCATTAAATCTGTAGATTGTTTTTGGCAAAATGGCCACTTTTACTATATTAATCCTGCCAATCCATCTGAGATATTCTTCAATTTCTTTCTTCAGAGAATTGAAATTTTTGTCATACAAATCTTTCACTTGCTTGGTTAGAGTCACTTCAACATATTTTATGTTATTTGTGACTATTGTGAAGGGTGTCATTTCCCTCATTTCTTTCTCAGCATAATTATCATTTGGGTAGAGGAAGGGTACTGATTTGTTTGAGTTAATTTTACACCCAGACACTTTGCTTAATTTATCAGGCTTAGAAGTTCTCTGGAGAAATTTTTGGGGTCACTTAATTATACTATTATATCATTTGCAAATAGTGATATTTTGACTTCTTCTTTTCTAAGTTTTATCCCCTTGACCTCCTTTTCTTGTCTGATTACTCTGGCTAGGACTTTGAGTATTCTATTGAATAAGTAGGTAGAGAGTGGACAGACTTGTCTAATACCTAATTTTAGTGGGATTACTTTTTCTCTCCATTTAGTTTGATGTTGAGTACTGGTTTGCTCTATATTACTTTTATGATGTTTAGTTATGGGCCTTGAATTCCTAATGTTTCCAAGACTTTTAACACGAAGGTGTGTTGAATTTTGTCAAATGCTTTCTCAGTATCTAATGAGATGATCCTCTGGTTTTTCCTTTTAGTTTGTTTACATATTGAATTATGTAGATGGATTTTCATATATTGAAGTATCCCTGCATCCCAGGGAGGAAGCCTACTTGATCATGATGGATGATCATTTTGATGTGTGCTTCAATTCGGCTTGTAAGAATTTTATTGAGTTTTTTTGCGTTGATATTCATAAGGGAAATTGGTCTGAAGTTCTCTTTCTTTGTTGTGTCTTCGTGTGGTTTAGGTATAAGCATAATTGTGGCTTCATAGAAGGAATTGGGTAGGGTTCCTTTTGTTTCTATTTTGTTGAATAGTCTGGACAGTATTGGTATGAGATCTTATATGATGGTCTCATAGAGTTCTGCATCACATCCTGGCCTTTTTTATGATTGGGAGAGTTTTAATAACTGCTTCTATTTCTTTAGGAGTTATGGGACTGTTTAGATGGTTTATCTGATAATGATTTAACTTTGTTACTTGATATCTGTCTAGAAAATTGTCCATTTCCTCTCAATTTCTAGTTTTCCTGAATATTGATTGGTTTTTGTAGTAGAATCTGATGATTTTTCTGAATTTTCTCAGATTCTGTTGCTATTTCTTCCTTTTCATTTCTGATTTTGTTAATTTGGATAGTCTCTCTATGCCCTCTGAGTAGTCTGGCTAAGGGTTTATCTATCTTGTTGATTTTCTCAAAGAACGAGCTCTTGATTTTGTTGATTCTTTGTAAGGTTCTTTTTGTTTCTACGTGGTTGATTTTAACGCTGAGTTTGAGTATTTCCTTCCTTTTGTTCCTCTTGCGTGCACTTGCTTCTTTTTGTAACATGCTGGGTCCTCTTTAAGCATCCAGTCTGTTAGTCTATGTCTTTTTATTGGGGAATTGAGTCCTTTGTGGTTAAGCAACATTAAAAATGGTGATTTTTTTCCTGTTATTTTTGTTGTTTTTTTTTTTTTCATAGCTTTTTTTTTCTTTTTTTCGGAGCTGGGGACGGGCAGGGCCTTATGCGCTTGCTAGTGCGCTCTACCAAAGCTAAATCCCCAACCCTGGTTTTTTTTGTTGTTAGAGGTGGAATTATGTTTGTGTGTCTCTCTTCTTTTGGTTTTGTTGCAAGGAAATTACTTTCTTGCTTTTTCTAGGGTGTAGTTTTCCTCCTTGTGTTGGAGTTTTCCATGTATTGTACTTTGTAGGGCTGGATTGATAGAAAAATATTATGTAAATTTGGTTTTGTTTTTTCCAGCTATGTTAATTGAGAGTTTTGCTGGATATAGTAGCTTGGGCTGGCATTTGTGTTCTCTTAGGGTCTGTATGACATCTGTCCAGGAACTTCTGACTTTCATAATCTCTGTTGAGAAGTCTGGCATAATTCTGAGAGGTCTGCCTTTATGTTTCTTGACCGCTTTTCCTTACTGCTTTTAATAGTCACTCTTTGTTTTGTTCTTTTGCTGTTTTGATTATTATGTGACAGGAGGAATTTTTTTTTCTGGTCTAATCTATTCAGAGTTCTGTAGGCTTCTTGTATGTTTATGGACATCTCTTTTTTTAAGTTAGGGATTTTTTTTTTCTATAATTTTGTTGAAGATATTTACTTGCCTTTTAAGTTGGGCGTCTTCACTCTCTTCTATACCTATTATCCTTTCGTTTGACCTTCTCATTGTGTCCTGTATTTCCTGCATGTTTTGGGTTAGGGGATTTTTGTATTTTATATTATTTTTGATGGTTGTGTTGACATCTTCTATGGTATTTTCTGCCCCTTAGATTCTCTCTTCTATCTCTTGTATTCTGTTGGTGATGCTTGCATCTATGGATCCTTCCCCTAGGTTTTTTAGCTCCAGGGTTGTTGTCTTTGGCTTTTTATTTCCAATTTTTTTTTTTCTTTTTTTTTTTTTTTTTCTTTTTTTTTTTTTTTCGAGCTGGGGACCGAACCCAGGGCCTTGTTGTTTGCTAGGCCCTTTCGTGAGCTAAATCCCCAACCCTCTATTTCCAATTTTAAGTCCTGGATAGTTCTGTTTAATTCCTTCACCTGTTTGGTTGTGTTTTCCTGTAATTCTTTAGGGGATATTTTTGTTTTCTCTCTAAGGGCTTCTATGTGTTTACCTGTGCTGTACTGTATTTCTTTTAGGGAGTTATTTATGTCCTTCTTAAAGTCCTCTATCATCATCATGAGATGTGATTGTAAATCCAAGTCTTGCTTTTCCAGTGTGTTTTGATATCCAGTATTTTCTATGGTGGGAATACTGGGCTCTGATGATGCCAATTAGTCTTGGTTTCTGTTGCTTAGGTTCCTGTGCTTGCCTCTTGCCATCAGGTTGTCTATGGTGTTAGCTTGTCTTGCTGTCTTTGACAGTTGCTTGACCTCCTGCAGGCAGGCCCACATGTAGACTCTTGTAGACCTGTTTTCTTTCAGCTGGAACTTGGAACAGAGAGATGTTCCTGGGTTTGTTTGACCTGAAGCCTTCAGGCCCACTTTTCCCACAGCTCCATTCCCGCCAACAGTTAATTTGAGTCATTCCACACCATAATCAAAGCAATCCTCCCCAAATATGTTCAGAGGCTCACTTCCCAGGTAATCAATTGTTTTTATCAAGTTGACAACTCTAACTATCACACCATCCCACTAAATATCATGTTTTTTTTGTCCTAGAAAATGTCAAGTTCAAGTCCACCCCTTCTAGATCTTCATTAAAATACATTAGAAGTTGCTGTGGATTTTAGTCACAGTAATGTGTCACACTACAAGTTATTTATACTGTCTAATTGAATTTCATCATTCATTACTAAGATTTTCTGTGTCCTTCTTGGCTATGATTCCTAACCTTTAATGACCACTCTTCTACTCTCAACTGCTGTGAAATCAATGTTCTCAGCTTCCACATGTAGATGATGACTTGTGTGGCATTTTCTTTCTGTGTTTATCATAATATCCTGCTACTGTAATCATACTGCCACAAACAGCAACTTCATTCTTTTTGTGACTTAATAATATTTCATTGAAAAAATACTTTAGCCATTCATCTGCCAGACAACTGCATTAATTCCACATCTTGCTACCATGAATAGTCCTGCAATAAACATGGGAATGTGGCTTTCTCATTGGTATATTGATTTCATTTCTTTTGGATACATAGATAGCAATAGAAATTCTGATACTTAGTTACAGTTTCTCCAGTGGAGTGCAAACATTTCTCTTTGCCCAATTCTCATAAGCATTTATTAAATGTTGTCTTTTTTATATAATCATTTTGTGTGGGATGAGATGCTAGCACACCGTTGCCTTGATTGGCGTTGCCCTGAAGATTAGTGCCTTAGAATATTTCTTCATCTATTTGGTGGCTATTTATATAGTAATGTCCACTAAGAAATACCTATTCAAATCAGATTTTCCATTTTTAAATCTTTCATTGTTATGTCACTTAATCCTTTGCCAGATTAATAGTTTGCAAATATTTTTCTTCATTATTTGGTTTGTGTCTTTGTTGTATTATTTGACATAATCTTATCTGTCAGATTTTACTCTCACAGAAAATGAATTTATTTATATCTCTGGTTAGTATATAAAACAGGTTTTGATTGAGATTGAATTGAATCTCTACAGCACTTTGGGTAGTATAAATCTTTTAACTGTAATAAAATTTCTAACTAATGAAAAATAATAGAACATGCTACTTTGTTGTCAGTAAACCCATTAAGTTAGCAATGTAGCTTTTGTTGAAACTGACAGTTATACTTCTGGTAACTTGCATTTTTATTTGTCAGAATTCCATGCATATCAGGTTGAAGTAAAATTTTTTTCTTCTGAAGCTAAGTTCAATCTTTATTATTATTATTTTGTTATTATTATTATTATTACTATTATTTCTTATTCATTTTACATCTTGCTCCCTTCCTCTCCCACCATCCTTTCCCCTATCCCCCTCTCTTTCTTTGAGACAGTAGAGGTTCCCCTCTGTATCTCCCCCCAACCCCCACTGGTCCTGGCACATCAAGTCTCTGTGAGACAGCCCACCTAGGAAAGATAACCCACATACAGAAAATAACAGCTTAACATTTTTGTTGAAATGCCCATTCTTGGCATGTTAGCTGGTCCTTGGGAGTCTCTACTTTATCACTGGCCCTTGCTTCAGGAATGTAGTGCCTCAGCCCAAGTCTAAAGCCACACTGATTATGGTGTTTTGAACTGGATAATTTCAGAGCAACATCATTTTATTTTATTTAACTCACAGATTTTATTGTCTTAATTCAGTAAATATTTATTGACTCTGCCTGGTCCAGAAAAAATTCCTTCCCCTAAGGTCAGGCATTTAGACAAAAGCCCCCCTGTCCAGGGAGCTTAAGGAAGTTTCTACTTGCTAAAAAGAGAAATCTTATCTCTGACAAGGAAACGTGTGGCTCTCCATTTACATATGACTGTCCTGCCTATTAACTTGTTAAGGTCACTGCCAGCCTCTAAGCTCCCTCAGTTCCATTCACAAGCCTCAGCCCAGCTCACAAGCCCTCTTTCTGGCTTTCTATTTAACCAGAGAAATCCTTTCTCTGTCACCTTTTGTTTTCCCAGGAGACAGGCTCAGCAGTTTTGGAATAATCATTTCCCTTTTTACCATGGAGTGGCTACTTTGGTTTCTTTACTGTGCCCACTTTCATTCAGAATACATACCTGAGATTTGGTGGTGAAAGAAAAGTCGTATTTCTTTGGAAGAAGCAACAACAAATACATAATATAATTAGGAAATATTTAATTTCTGAGAAAAGTCATCCGTATTATGTAGCACGTAACTCAGAATGAATGAGTAGATTTCCAAGGTGAACATATCACAAAGCAAAAATCACAAGTCGCCTGTTGCAACATGGTCCAGGAATGGAGGAGAGGATTCAGAGGGCTTGTGAGAACACTCCTAGAAAACAGAGGAAGAGTCTTTTAGCCTCAGTTTCATCAAAGCATAGGGTTGCTCTTGAAAGCTGTTTCCATGCTTCTCCTAGTTGTAGCAGACAGGAGTGGGTTTACTTCAGATTACTCATTGCCACTTGCTTTATTATTCAGATAATGTTTAAATGATTCTTTGTGTGGCTACGTGTAAAAATGTTTTTGACACATATGGTTGGCTTATCTTTGTGATTGCGTACAAGTCAAACTCATATGAACTTTACTCACCTTTCTGTACTCCCCAATATAAATTAGCTGAGGCACTGAATAAATGTGGCTATCACATGAGACTTTAGTTTTTCTCATTCACTGGCTTCACTCTCCCAGGTCCTACTACCTCTGGAGCAGTGACAGTTGACAAGCACAAAAAGGCTAACACCATTTCCTGTTTCTCTGCATCACAACCCTAACACCTCAGCAGCCACAGACCTGACTCTGGTCAAGTGGTAGGTAGAATAGATTCTAGATGTGCCTGGAGAATCTCAAGAACAAGGTAGACGAGCACACAGAATGAATGGTGTTGTAGCATCGCTACCTGCAGAAAACACTGCTAATGTGTACATGCCCTGTTGTCTAATTTAGTTCCTAACACATGATATTAAAGATAAATTAGTAGATTCTCTATCATAACACTTTTGGACAGTAAAAAAATTAAACTTTTCAAAAACACGAGATTATCATTCCCATCTAAATTCAATGAGAAAACAAATCGACTAATTGTTTAAGGAGAATTTTGTTTTTAATTTTTAAAACCTACATTGTGATAATTTGGAACACATGTAGAGAAAGAAAACACAATATTTCTAAAGGGTTAAATAAAAAGTTAGTACTCAACAGCTTGTGATTTTGAGAATGTCTGAGCAGATATCGCTCAGTAGTCCATGCTTATGATGCTGCACTACATTAACTACCCTGACATTTGCCACTCATAATAGCATTGCCATGTTTATTTTATTGTATGTCAGATGTATGATTACTATAATTTAACTTCTCTGCAAAGATGCTATTTACCAAATTACTTTGACTATTTAATCTTATGCAAGTTACTAAGAAACTATTTAACCAACAATTAAAAAGTAAACTTTAGGAGAAGGGTATTTCCAGACAATAATTACATCTCTTAGAATAAATTATGAGAGTAATTTAAAGACCCCACTTTTGAAGTCAGACTTTAGATGTGGCTAGAATTGGTCCAATATGCATCTTTAACTCTATCCACATAATTCTTCTGTACTTGTATTCAATTATTCATTTGGTAATCTATTGATTCTCTCATTTGTGTGATAGATGTTTACTTCTTGTCATAATTCTGTCATGAATAGTTATGAGTGAGAAGTCAGAGATTAATCAAAGCCTGTTTGTGACCTTGAGATGTTTGCTGACTAGTTTATAAAGAGTTATTTACCCAAATAATAATAATTCAAAGGAAAAAGGGTCATAGACATTTAAAAAGTTAAATAATTTCAGCATTTCTAACCATGGCCTTCTAAGAGATTTGCTTTAAAACCTAGATTTGTGCTAGACAGTCCTCAGTTTAGGGCTCCTCGGGTCTCCTCCATTCACCATTCCTGATTTTCTTGTATACTACTAAAGATAGGGAAAGTATTTTTAAAAAATCTATTCCTTTTGGCACTGGGACCTCTGCTCTTCTTTTATTTCCTTGGTCTGGGAGGCAGGCTCCTGCCCATTAACACATAGTCATACAAAGGCCAAAATACAAACAAACAAAAAAACCCCAAAAGGCAAAAAACAAAAAACAAAACAAAAAAAACCAAAACAAACCAATAGTTTCTTTGGTTGGGGAGATAGCTCTGTAAGCAAAGTGCTTGTTACATACACAGAGACTTGACGTGGATCTGAAGAACCAATATATGTCAGGCATGGTGGAACACTTGTAATCCTAGCACTGGGAGAGAGAGACAGGAAGAGCCTTATGGTTCATCAGCCAGGCTCATGGGAGACATTGCTTCAAACAGCAGAGTGGATATCTCCTGAGAATGGCACATGAATGTGTCCCTGGCTCCCACACATGTGAACATATGTGCAATGTACATGTGTACCAGTATGTATACATGGACCTGAATATGCATGAACCAGCATGCATACACTCATATGCACAACAAATTTAAATAGCATTGTGATCAAAAATTATACGGCAAACAAATCATGACTAGATTTAAAATGTTACAAAGGTAAGCATCTACCCATTATAACCACCCTGTTTTAATGTTTACCATCAAATTGTGATTCCTTGATTGATAGATATATAAATTAAGTACTTGATACAGATTATAATTTCCTCAGTAAGGGAAGTAATCAAATTTATTAAGGATCAACTGCTGGCATATAGCTTCAATTACTTATTATTTTCAACAATGAAAATTTAAAAGTGTTTTCAAAATGACTTTGACTTTCCTTTAAAAGCTGAAGGTGGTAGGTTTGACTTAGTCTTACTGACTTTCTGGCATCAAGGAAAGATAGAAAACAATAAAAATAATCCAGTATGTTATTCTTTTTTGTTTGCTGACATGTTTAGCTTTTCAAAATCAGACAGAGCTCCTTCATTTTGGTCTAGACTATTCACAAAGAACTGCTTGTGAGACTTTAGGAAAAGTTTTATTTTCATGCTAAGTAGCTGACTTTTTTAAAAATTTAATTTATTTTTTAACTTATTCAGTTTACATCCTGTTCACTGCCCCCATCCCAGTCATCCCCTTCTATACTTCTTCCCTCATCGCCCCTCACCTTCTCCTCTGAGCAAGTGGGACCCCTCTGGGTTTCTTTTCACCCTGGCACCTCAAGTCTCTGTGAGGCTAGGCACTTCCTTTCCCACTGAGGCCAGACAAGAAAGCACCAGTTAGAAGAATGTGTCCCATGGACAGGCAACAGCTTTGGGGATAGCCCCTGTTTTCTTCAGGACCTACATAAAGACCAAGCTGCACATCTGCTACATATGTGTGGAGAGGCCTAGGTCTAGCTCTAGAATGTTCTTTGGTTGGTGGTTTAAACTCTGAGAGCTCCAAGGATCCATTTATGTGGACTCTGCTGGTCTTCCTGTGGAGTTCCTATCACCTTCAGGACCTGAAATACTTCCTTCTATTTTTCCATAAGAGTCACCAAGCTCCATCGACTGTTTGGCTATGGGTATGTCTGAATCAGCTGCTGGGTAGTGCCTCTCAGAGGACAACATGCTCTTGTCTGCAAGCATAACAGGGTTATTAATATGGTTAGGGATTGGTGCTTGCCCATGGGATGGGTCTCAAGTTGGATTGGCCATTGGTTAGCCATTCTCTCAGGCTCTGCTCCATTCCCTGTGCCTGTATTTCTTGTAAATAGGATACATTTTGGCTTGACGGTTTTGTGGGTGGGTTGGTGTCTCTATCACTCTACTGGGGTTCCTGCCTGGCTACAGAAGGTGGCCTCTCCAGGTTCCATGTCCACAGTGTTGTGAATCACAGCTCAGGTTACTCCCATTGATTCTTGGGAGTCTCCCTTATCCCAGGTCTCTGTCATATCCTGGAGATGCCTTCCACCTCCTCATCCCCATCAGTTGCAGATTTTCATTCATTTACATGGTCATCTAGCCATTTCTCCAATCCTTCCCCAAACCTGATTCTGAACCTCCCATTACCCTCCCCAACCCCTCCGTCCCAGTTCCCTCCCTCTGTCTGCCTTTTATGACTATTTTATTCCCCACTCTAAGTGAGATTCAAACTTTGTCTTATGGGCCTTCCTCCTGTTGTTGTAAAATACAAAAAATAAAAAAAGTAGTTGTCTTTTATCCCACTAGGATTGGCACCTCAGTGCCCCAAGATATCTTGCCAGAAGCACACATTCCAATTCTGTGGCGGCCCAGACCAGCCACCCCACACTCCATTACATTTAAATCTATACATGAAAGAACATACGACACAATAATCTTAGATCCTATTGATAAGATATAATTGCCCACCTAAACATGCAAAGCCCAATACCATCCATCCCTTAAGAACATTAATAACAACCTGTAAATACACAGAGCAAAATCTTTTTTTTTGTATATTATTTTTTTATTTTTTTTTTAACCTGTAAATACACAGAGCAAAATCTTAATCCCCTCCCCTGCCATGGGTGTTCTCTCCCTCCCCCTCCCCCCAACTCCTGTTCTCTTCCTCCTTCCCTGTTGCTCCAGTCAGGTCCAGGGTCCCATCCTTAGTCCCTTCTGGTTGCTTCAAATATCTCTCCTCTTCAGCCTCTGATCCTTCCTATTCTCAGTTCAGTGGTTTTTCTGCTCCAATGACAAAATCTTAACACCTGCCTCTTCTTCTATCTTCCTGTTCCACCTCCTCTTCCTTCAAACTTCTCCCGCCCATCCTTCCTTCTCCTCCACCTATATTTTATATTTTACAAAGTCAATGGGAAGAAGGTTCTGGAGAAGCCACCTGAGTCTTGAGTAGTGACTAGGCAGCTGTTCTTGGGGCAGTGGAATTAGCATCAAAATACAGAACTCCAGGGCAAACCACAACATCCTTCTTGTTTAGCTTCTTTAGGTCTGTGGAGTCTCGTATGGTACCTGTATTTTGAGGAGCACTTAAAGAAGTGTTCAAAGTCCTTAGGCATCAGGGAAAGGCAAATCAAAATAACTCTGAGGTTCCGTCTTACATCCATTAGAATGGCTAAGACCAAAAACTAAGATTGCACGTGCTGGCAGGGATGTGGAACAAGGGGAACACTTTTCACTGATGGCAGGAGTGCAAACTTGTATTTGGATATCAATTAGATTGTTTCTCAGAAAACTGAGAATAGTTCTACCTCAAAGTCTTGAGGTATACCACTCCCGGACATATACCCAAAAGATGCTCCAACATTTTTCAAACTATGTTTATAGCAGCTTTATTTATAATAGCCACAAACCAGAAACACCTAGTTGTCCCTCAAGTGAAGAATGGAGAAAATGTGGGATATCAACACAATGGAATATCATTCAGCTGTTAAAAGCAAAGTCATCATGATTTTTTCGGGTAAATAATAGAACTTGAGAATTTCATTCTGAGTGAGGTAATCCAGTCCTAAAAGGATATCCATGGTATGTATTCATTTATAAGTTGATAATATGTTTTAAATACATATTTGAAATAACTTGTAATACAGCAGACTGAAGTGATAGAATCATTGAAACAAGACTCATCGAGAGAGAGACAGACAGACAGACAGACAGAGAGAGAGAGAGAGAGAGAGAGAGAGAGAGAGAGAGAGAGAGAGAGAGAGAGGAGATCAAGCAGAAGAAGTGAGATGATTGGCTCTGATATTTGTAAGGAAGGAGGTTTCCCGCAGGGTGGGGGTCGGGAGTGTCTTAACTTTCTCATCTAACCTCAGAGAGACCATTTGATACTGAGAAGGGAGAGAAGATCTTTTCTCACACATTAAGCTTAATGTGCAGGTACAGACCAGTGTCCTGTAACTAGGATAGCCTGCAGAAAGCACCTCACCAGGTCAGAATGTGCAGGTAATTAGGTGAGGCCTGTCTGAAAGTATAACTGCTGTGTGTCAGCAGATGTGCCACGCATTGAACATTTCTGGACAAGGTTCTGCCTGTTGGTGACTACTGTAACTCTTTTTGCTATTTTTATTCTCTCGTAAATGAAAAGTATTATTTGATATCTTATGTATATTTGTTGGTAACATGGTTTTAAATTCTTTTCAATAATTTTATTCTCATGCATCTTGAAATTTCTGATCAAAGTTCCGGAACTCATCCAGCCATGTATCAAATCTAGAGAAAAATTCTTGGGCAAGCAATTAAGTTAGTGGCTATGTAGTTACTATTGTAGGGAGTGTCATCAACCAAAGCACAGTGCACAGCTAATCCAACTGTACTTCCCCTGGTAGAGTCAAGAATTGCAGGTGCATCTCATCAATAGAATTACAGAATTAGATGGCATCATATTTCTTGCACAACTCCACAAGCAACTGCTTCTCTGTGTGAGCTTTTTCTGAATGTCTATGCATTGATGAATTTTCAAGCTCTTCTTATCTATCATACCTCTGTTCTTTTGAAATACTGAGCAATATCACTTTATTGACTGTTTCTACTGACAATAATAATACACACCATACATTATTCCCACACCATAGTAGTTTATAGTCTGGAGCTAATAATGAAGATAATTTACTGTTGTCTATAGATGACAATATGGACACTATAATAGAGCTGCCAACTGGAAAGTACACATAAATGAACTACCTAAAGCCTCTGCAGAACCACATTAATACAGCGAGAACATAGGAGAGGGCAGGCTTTTAAAAGTCAGTGTTGCTCCGATTTCTGTTGTAAATACAATACACGGAAGCAATTCCTAGAAAATTAAGAAACAAAACAAAACCAAAAACAAACAAACAAAAAGCTCAAAAAAAAGAAGAGTTTTGCAAATGTCTTAGTAAAGTCAATGAGAAGGCAATGAATGAAGTCTTTTAATCTGTTATCTCTAAATCCTGATATCTCTAAATCCTAAACCCTGCATCTAACGTAAATACATTTCAACATGTGTTTGTGAACTGCTGTGTTGGCACATATACACATACAGAAAATACTAATAGCAGGACTTTTGGGAATTAACTTATTCAACATTTTACATCCTCAAGGGAGTAATTTTTAAGATAAAATTTAAACAGTTAGTTTACATGTTAGCATTGATTGCAATGTTGCATATATTTTATGTTAGCTTGACATAAGTTAGAATAACTTTGGAACTTCAGTTGAGGAAATGTCCCCATGATATTAGCCTGTGGAAAAGCCTATGGTGAAATTTCTTGATAATTGGAAGTGTGTGCAGTGCCAGCCCTGGGCTGGTGGTCCTAGGTGTTATAAGAAAGCAGGATAAGCAGGCCATGAGAAGCAAGTTATTAAGGAGATTCTTCCATGGCCCTTGCTCAGTTCCTGCTCCAGGTTTTCTGGCATGAGTTTTTGCTCTGATTTTCCTCAGTGATGGAGTGTGACAGTTCCAAGATGAATTAAACACTTTCATTCCCACAGTGCTTTGTTTTGGTTATGGTGTTTTACCCACCCAAACTAAGATAAATACTTTTTACTTATCAAGTTTTTAAATTTAAATTTCATAGTTTCTAATATTCATGGTATAGATAAACTGATTTTTTTATATCTTTCTGTGATGAATATAGTGGATCAGCTCTTCCATATACACCATCAATATGTGTCCTTTACTAACTAATTGGAATCAAATATACAAAACTATTAAACCTTCACTGAGCCTATACAAAACTAGTAAACCTTTTCCTGATAGTTTAGCAACTGCAGTATTGAACATTGCTCATGTGTAGACTTTACTGCTGCATCCAAGAATTCAAATCAAAAGTTGTCATCAACTATGCCAATCATTCCTTCCTGAATAAAGACCTTTAATGTCACTCAGAAAAAAATACAAAAAAATAAACCCACCTATTCTTTTCATTTTAGTATTCTCCAAAGTAATACTAAGTTTTACAAAAGTATGGTTTTTGAACACAACACAACACACACACACACACACACACACACACACACAACCTATTGATTTTCTTCATTTAGAGAACCTATTGTACGGTTTTTATTGGACAGAAGAGAAAATCCCTGTGCTATTTTGCCCTGGCCTCAGGATGGAGGTCTCCTCTGGGGTGGAAAGCAGAAGAACAAAGGGTATATCTGGCCCTAAGTTACACTTGTCTCATTTTTCTTTAAAAAGTTGTCTGAAGCAAATGAGAAAGAGCAATAATGCATATTTGAACTTGGTAAAAGTTATGCAGTGTCTGTTTGAATTTACTTTACCGTCTAATTGAATAGTTTAAAAATAATCTTAAATTCTATAAACAGGTTTCATTTTCCAAAACGTCATTTTTTTTATTGGAAATACATTTTTTAATACAATGAATTCTAATTTTGGTTTCACTCCCTCTCCAGCTCCTCACATCTACCCTTTCTTCCCACCCAAATAAATCCATATTCCATTGATGTTTCTCATTAAAAAACAAACAGGTATCCAAAAACAGTCTATATAGTCTAAAGTAAGAAAATCCTATGTGCTTCAGAGTTTATTAGATACACAGAGAGCAGGCTTCCCAGGTATGGTATTAATTGCCACATTTAAATTAAATTAACAAAAAGTTTAACAAAATATATGATGAGAAACTGACAACTATTAGATAATTCACACAGATAAACTAAGGGGCTCTATGCCTGTGAATAGTATCAACTCAAATTTTAATGTCTTTGCTGACCTTTAGAATGTCTTTTTTTTCTTTCTTGAACTTACTGTGTAGTTTAGTGTGAGCTTGAACTATTTTTTTTAAAAAAAGATTTATTTATTTATTATATATAAGTACACTGTAGCTATCTTCAGACACACCAGAAGAGGGCATCAGATTTAATTACAGATGGTTGTGAGCCACCATGTGGTTGCTGGGATTTGAACTCAGAACCTTTGGAAGAGCAGTCAATGCTTTTAACCTCTGAGCCATCTCTCCAGCCCTTAGAAACAGATTTATGTGTACTCTGGTGAAGTGAGGCCTTGCTGGGATAGAATGGGCTCTAAATCTAAACACTGGTATCCTTAGAAGATAAAAAAATGTAGAGACCCAACATTACAGAACATGAGATCATTTAGTTAAAGACAACAGAATGCAGGGGATGAAACAAATTCTTAAAAACCAAAACAAAGCAGGTGATGCAAGCCAGAGACAGTAAGAGGCAGGTAGCAAAGTTCATTCCTGTTCACGAGGACCTAGGATGACAAATGACCCTGTTAATACTTTGCTTTTTCAAAAGAAGCTTTTTAATTTTTTTTTTTAGAATCGCTCCTCTCCCTACACACACCATCGACTGAGTCCATTTTTGTTGCTTAAAAGTATATATGTGGGGCTGGAGAGATGGCTCAGCAGTTAAGAGCACTGACTGCTCTTCCAGAGGACCTGAGTTTAATTCCCTCTTCTGGTGTGTCTGAAGACAGCTACAGTATACTCACATAAATAAAATAAATATTTTTTAAAAAGTATACATGTTTAGGGCTGGACAGTTATTGAGATTGGGTAACTTATCAGGGTCATTCCTGAAGAGGACTGATTCCTCCTCTTTTGGTAGCCATTGATTACCTATAGCTCTTCATCAAGGGAGTCATCCATTTATGGTCTTGCATTTCATTTTGGATTTCTGGTCTCCAGAACTATGGGATAATCAGTTGTGGTTGTTTTAGGCCCCCAGTTTATGATAATATGTTATGGTTGCCACTGAATTCTAATATTTTCTAATTGGTGATGGGGGCTGGAGCTCAGGAAGGCAGATAGAACTTCCAACTTTTCAGGAATTTAACCCCCCAAAGTCCACATCCTGTCCAGAAATAGCTGAGCTAGGCAGCCTTAACTTCAGATGAGAAAGCAGCCAGAAGTGCCTATAACTCCCCATGATATAAAAAAAGATACAAAGAAAATCATAGAAACTCTTTGAGAAGCTCATATAGTTCATAATTGGCAAAGGCAGTCTTATGGAGGCAGAATGATGATATCGTTTAGGTGGAAGCAGCTGGTAGGGACTCATAATTTTCTGCAGCTTACTTCACAATGAATGAGGACTAAGGAGACACTCTATGGAAATGTAGATTCCTCTTATGCACACACACATGCACACACACACACAGACATAGACATACATACATACACACACACACACACACACACAACACACACAATGTGAGGGAAATGAAAATGAAATTTGAAGAATAGTGGGCCTTGGTTGAAAGCTGTCTCATTAATGAATTCAAAAAGGATTGAAGGAGCTGAACGGGCTCGCAACCCCATAAGAACAACAATGCCAAATAACCAGAGCTCTCAGGGACTAAACCACTACCCAAAGACTATACATGGACAGACCCATGTCTCCAGCTGCATATGTAGTAGAGGATGGACTTGTTGGGTACCAAAGGGAGGAGAGACGTACATTTGGAATGTAAACAAAAAATATCCAATTAAAAAAAAGAGAGAAATGCTCAAAGTGAATTGTATTTTCTCTGTGATTAGGGAATGAGGCAGGAGCACAGGGCTGATTATTAATGATATAGATACTTGGTACAGCCTAAGTACATCCCTCAGACATTTTGAAATACTTACGGACAGTTTTCATTTCGTTCACTTACATAAGCTTAGAGGTGTAGAAGAACATGCAGACAGGATCTGACAGCCAGTATATGTGCCATACTGCACGTCTAAATAACCATGCTCACCATGCTCCTGAAGCCAGAATATTAAATTATGAAGTCATGTGAGTAGCTGGCCTGTGAATGAGTTTGCCCTCTCCACATCTCTTTCAATGTCCTCCTTCTGCACCGAGATCCTGATGGGATGAGTAGTCACTGTGCAATCTGAGGTAATGTGCTAACCAACCAAGTCTACAGGCTTTCACTCCATAAATAGTTGCTCGCATGCAGTGTTCCTTGAGATCATCTTTGGAGTGGTTTATCTCTGTACCTTCTGCTGACTCATGGGCCTTGCTGTCTTGTTGTGGTTTGGCATAGAGGACATCAGGATGTATACCCTGCACCGTGACCTGGTTATCCCCAGGCATGAGTGACATCTTATGGGAGTTACCGTGTGAGGTTTGTCAGTACAGAATTAAGGCATGGTTTCCTTACTGCTTTTTGCAATGGAAATGTTTTGACATTAAAAACATACTAACATAAATCTTCGGGAAGGTAGTATTGAAGTTGAATAAGAGGCACTTAGGTAGAAATGCTCTATCTGCTGATACTGTTGCTAAGTGCTGTCCTTGAATTCATCTATTGTTCAAATTAAATACCACATAGCCATTCAGCAACTGTGAATCACATGGCCATGTCTTCCCACTGCCAGAACAGTTAATTAGCTCCAGTGGCCTGAATGTCTGGGAAATTGCAAGAAGGATTTATAATTGTGCAATGAGGTACAGCAAGTGGCTTAAACGTCTTTGTTCAGCACTTACAGTTTCTAGACCATTTAGAAACTCAGTCATCTGATCTAAATAGAGCACTTCATTTTTTTTTCACACCCTGACAGTGGCCTTAGAATCATTTTAGTTGCTGGATAAAAAAGGGGACTGGTTCTTATAAAAGCAAGTAATTCTATAAAATCTAGAGAAAATAACTCTACAGAGCCCATAACATGAAATTTACTTTATTTTCTTTAAAGGCCTCAAAGTTGAGGGATTTGGTGAAAAATCTTTCTTATCGTATTTTGTGAATAGAATAGTTTATTACAATCATGTGTTGCTTCTGTCTGCCTTGCCCATTCAGTCTGTCTGTACATGAAGCCCTGCTCTCTGGGAACTCTCCCCACTCACCTTGGGGAGAGCCCAGTTAGGGTGAAGGGAGAACCCAATCTCAGGTCGTCTCTGGGGTCAGGAGTGATATGCACTCTGTACAAACTCTTGCTGATGACTTTCCTTTGCCTCATGTGGTGCTTCTGTGTCTTTTCTTAAATTGCAAAATTCAGAGGTCAGGACAGTGCGAACAATACCATGGAAAGATTCCTGTGCTTGGAAGGCTCCATTATATCATTCCCCCAGGAGCACAAGTGGCCTAGCATGATGACTTTCAAATGGAATCCCCCACTCAAGTTGACATACACAGATGTAATCTTAAAAGAAAAATCATTAAAGACTGTGGCCTATTGAAGAGTTACCAAAAAGTATGGTAAACAATCTGTGCATGACAGTAAGTGTCTGTGGAACAGGATTTCAATCTTATCATCAGCTACACAGCAGTATAAGGCTAGCCTAGGGTATATGAAAATCTGGCAAAAAGTAAATAAATGAAAGTGTGCTCAAAAGCAATAGCCTTGTGGATTGATTTTCTGAAGGAAAGGTTTTAATCCTAATGATGCCTTCTGAAAATTTACTCAAACTCTCTGAATCTCTGTTTTCTTAACTGTAACAATGCAGACTTAGAAGTCTGACAGAGGACCTCAATGAAATGAAGTGAGATTTTTCTTAGAAGTGTGCTGGCAAATGGTTAACAGTCATCTCCACTTGCTACTGTTATGTGTGGGCGACAGTGGTGAAATTGCCAATGATACTAACACTGCAAGCAAGGTCGAACATCAAGTTGCTGTACATTAACACAAAATGAAAAGGCTTGAGGCTTTAGGAAAAGGGCCACAATCCTTTTTATGACCAAAGGACCATTGAGAAAAAGACTTAGCAAAATACAGAGGGAAGCATCAAGGCAGCAAATCGCTTTCATTTCCATTCATTAGATTCAGAAGGGAAAAATGAAGTCAGCACAATTAGAGATGTATGTAATGGGAGATGGGGCTGGCTGGTGGACTTTAGTTATTTAGGCACTACTGTGGTTTGTCTTTGCGCAGTGGGTGTATGTTTTCTGGTAGCTCTAAAAATATGTAGTTTTTCTCTACCTCTTCTATTATTTTTCTTGCTTTCTTTGCATACTGTATTTCACTTTTCTTTGTTCCTCCCCCTTGCCTTTGATCTCATAAATAATATGCTGCTTTTCTGAGTCATTGTAAAGGAGTTTTGGTGATATTAAATTGGTACTCATAAACAAGGAAGAGAGGTAAGGGAGTATGCTGTTACTTTAGGGTGAAAAGCTATGTTGTTTGACTGCCAAGAGAGTTGCAGCTTTGATTGACATGAAGCATGAGAAATAGTGAACATTCCAGAGTGATATGAGATCTCTTGGGCAGAGGAGAAAAGCTCAGTACAAGCCTGGTGCAGGTAGGGTTCCCGCTGAAAGGCAGGAAAGAAGCAGTAGTTTAACACTGAGGAGTAGCAGTCATGGAGGGAACATGTATGGCTCCTTGTCCAGGCCTGGAAAAGGGCTATTCTTGGTTTATATTCTTACAAGCAGCACAAGTGTATTCTTTAATGCATGCAAGGAGTATAAGTCAGGGATTTATGCATGATGAACTGGCACATAAGCATTTTGGTTACTTTCATTCCAATGTGTGCTCTTATGTGCATGTGTGCATGCAAGCACACACACGCATGTGTATGTGTGTGTTGTATGTGTCCATACTGTGCATGTTCAGTCATACTCAACTGTATGCTCACATGTGAAGGACAGACTTTAGGTATCTTCCTCTACCACTTAACAGATTAGTTTTTGACTCAAGATCTCTGGAACTTGATTCTTTTTGGCTAGGTTGGCTGGCCAGCAAGCTAATAGGGGTCATCACATCTGTGCTTCTGTCCACAGTGCTGGGATTACAAGTATGCACCACTGTGCCTGGCTCTTATGTGGGTACTCAGAATCTGACATCAGGACAGTACCTTTGTGCAGTATGCACTTTGCCAGCAGTAGGACTAGTAGTGGCTATTCCCATTTTATCTGTTATTTATTTACTTACTCACTTGCTTTACATCTCAATCTAAGCCCTCCCTTCTATACCCTTATCATAGTCCTGCCCTCCCTTCCCCCAGATAGTCTCAATGTTTGTTAGTGGTGACTGGTAACAACTTCATCACACATTCTTTATCTGAAGAAAAGCTGTGAAGTGGAAGAAGAGAGGAGTTGGGCAGATCCACACTGGCATTAGCAGTATATGAAAATTATCCCCTTTCTATTTAGATAGCTGATTGTTCAAGGTAATGGTCTAGATTAGGAGAAACACTCTGATTAAACCAAGTCATCTGGCCTAGTTCCATACTGAGTTTCAGGGGCACTAAATCTTTTAATTTCTCATTCTTTCAATTGAACCATTAGCTAGAATACCATGTTCCTTGGCTGTGCTAGTTAAGAGTTCTCTATAATTAATTGTAATAGCAGCTTAGCCATTCAAAATACCTGAAAGGGTAATTATTACCCTAACAGAGAGAACTCGTCTGTATTTCAGACAGCCACTTGGCAATGGCATTATGGGCAGGGCCGCAGTACTTAATGAACTGGATACCAGAAAGTCAGTTTTCTGAAACACACATTCGGTTTCCAAGGTGACATAAGTATACCAGGGGACACAACAGATCTATGCCTTTCTTTCAAGCAGTGTAAACGAAGAACTATAGGGGTCAGTACAGAAAATGAAGGACAGCAATGGGTCCCTCAGGAAAGACAAAGTGGATAACAGCTTAATGTAGAGTTACACAGCAACACTTTCTCTTCCTTGTAATGGTTTCATGCATTTAAGATTGCTTTCTAAAACACAAATACACATTCAAAAATATTAAAGCCAGATGTGATTGTGCCTACCTGTAATCCCAGTCTCTGGGAGGTTGAAACAGGCTGCAACTTTGAGGCCAGCCAGGGTTACAGTTACACTTTAAGTGTATGCCCAGTCAGGATGTCACATTATACCCTATCTCAAAAATTCTTTAATGGTGCTGGGGAGGTGACTCAGCAAACAAATCTTAAAATTTAATATTTAAAGTTTTTTATATTTTTGAAGATTGATGTTATGTACTTTCAAATGTTACTTGTGATATAATTCAAAATAATGTTACAGTATAAAACTTACAGTTAAATTTCCATGCCTTTAATGTTCCTCATCTGGTCTCAGTGAAATTAGTGTTTTCAATATTCTGGAATAGAAACCTGTGTTGGCAATTGCAATGACAAGGAAATATTTACAGCACAAGAATCTAGGGAAATGGGGATTGTGGGCTATGCAAGAATTGTTTATATCTATATCATTCTCAAATTCACTATTATGCTTATAATTCTATTTCATTTCTAGATTTATGCAGTAGGTGTATATAATTAACAAATAGCATCTGCAACCAAACAACAACAACAGCAACAACAACAACAACAACAACAACAACAGCAACAACAAACCCATGGGAAAGGAACTGGAGACCTTATCAGAAGAAGGACTAACAGGTACTCCAGTTGGTGGTAATAGTGTATATGATGCCTTTGCCTTTGTAATATGAGATTAATTTCTTAGAGAGCTTAAAGGATCCACTGGGAATTTACAAGAGATATATTAATTCGTCTTATTCCTGTCAATTTTTACAAGTTCTTGTCAATTGTGATAATTGCTTTGGCTTTATGTTTATGACTAAAAGAATTTCATCTTTATGCTGTATCTTTATACATTCTAGAGATTTTGTTCCCATAAGTTACAGAAATGCTCTTATTTGTCAATAATGTATCAAAGCGTGAGATGGGATCCAAAGGTCACTTGCAACTCACCCAAATACCTCACCTTGAGTCATTCATTGTTTTGTTTATTCAGAGCCTATGTTATTCAGAAGACACATCCTGTTATGAGCTTTGATGGCTTCACTTACCTATTCATTATTCTGCCTGGTTCTATTTCAGTCTTCAAAACTAAGCTTAAGGAAGTCCATACACTAAGGAGAGATGTGATGGCTATTATTCGCTGTCAATTTGTTTATGTCCAGAATGAACTAAAATCCAAAACCGAAGAAGGCACATCTGTGAGAGATATTTTGCTTGGTTTGAAGTGGATGAATTTACTTTTAGTCTGGACTTTTTTTTTTCTTTTTATTTTTTTTTTTTAATTAACTTGAGTATTTCTTATATACATTTCGAGTGTTATTCCCTTTCCCGGTTTCGGGCAAACATCCCCTAATCCCTCCCCTCTCCCTTCTTTAATGGGATGTTCCTCCCCCATCCTCCCCCATTGCCGCAGTTTTCTCCCCCAACAATCTAGTTCACTGGGGGTTCAGTCTTAGCAGGACCCAGGGCTTCCCTTCCACTGGTGCTCTTACTAGGATATTCATTGCTACCTATGAGGTCAGAGTCCAGGGTCAGTCCATGTATAGTCTTTTTTTGGTAGTGGCTTAGTCCCATTTTTCTGTATCCATTCCTCTGTTGAAGCTCTGGTTGCTTGGCATTGTTGTACATATATGGGGTCTTTGAGCAAGCCAGAATCCCTTCTCTCTCCTTCTCCCTCTTTCACAGTTATTGAGATTAACTTTATAATTTCTGTTACTCTAAAACTCCAACTAATACACATTTTGGTATCAGAATTGGTTCTAGAACAATATAAGTATGAGGATGCATTTTTAAATATTATTGGTATATAACTCTTTTTTCTTTTAATTTTTTATTGAATATTTTTTAATTTACATGTCAATGTTATTCCTTTCCAGTTTCCCAGGCATAAGCTCCCTCTATCCTCCATCTCCCTTCTTCTTTTCATTCTTATAAGGGTGTTCCTTCCACATCCACCATTCCCATTCCTACCTTCCTGATGTTCCCCACACTGGGGTTCTAATCTTTGGCAGGACCTTTTGGTTTGGATACTAGGGAAAAAAGAAACCAGAATGAGGGTATTTTTCAAAAGACCCAAGTCTGGATAGAGAGGAGACAGACATGGCATTAGTGAAAAATGGCAAGGCCATCCTCTACAGTAGTTGGAGGCATGGGTCAGTCCAGGTATAGTTTTGGGTAGTGGTTTAGTCCCTGGGATCTCTGGTTAGTTGGCATTGTTGTTCTTATGGGGTTGCAAGCCCCTTCAGCTCTTTCAGTCCTTTCTCTAATTCTTCTAGCGGAGTCCCATTCTCAGTTCAATGGTTTGCTGCTAGTGGTTGCCTCTGTATTTCACATGCTCTGGCTGTGTATCTCAGGAAAGATCTATATCCAGTTCCTGTCAGCGTGCATTTCTTAGCTTCATCAATCTTATCTACTTTTTGGTGGCTGTGTATATGGGGCCACATGTGGGGCAGGGCTCTGAATGGCATTCCTAAAGTCTCTGGTCCAAAATTTGCCTCCATATCCCCTCCTATGAACATTTTGTTCCCCCTTTTAAGAAGGAGTGAAGCATCCACTTTGGTCATCCTTATTCTTGAGCTTCCTGCGGTCTGTGGATTTTATCTTGGGTAATTAGAGCTTATGGGTTAATATCCACTTATCAGTGAGTGCATACCATGTGCCTTTTTCTGTGATTGGGTTACCTCACTCAGGATGATATTTTCTAGTTCAATTCATTTGCCTATGAACTTTATGAAGTCATTGCTTTTGATAGCTGAATAGTACTCAATTGTGTAGATGTACCACATTTTCTATATCCATTTTTTTGTTGAAGGGTATCTGGGTTCTTTCCAGCTTTTAGCTATTATAAGTAAGGCTGCTATGAACATAGTGGAGCATGTGTTTTTGTTGTATGTTGGAACATCTTTTGGGTATGTGGGCAAGAGAGGTATAGCTGGGTCCTCAGGTAGGGGAATGTCCAATTTTCTGAGGAACCTCCATACTTATTTCCAGAGTGTTTGTACCCATTTGCAATCCCACCAACAACAGTAGAGGAGTGTTTCTCTTTCTCCACATCCTCGCCAGGATCTGATCATAGAGTTTTTGATCTTAGTCATTCTGACTGGTGTGAGGTGGAATCTCAGGGTGGTTTTGATTTGCATTTTCCTGATGACTAAGGATGTTGAGCATTTTTTTAATTACTTCTCAGCCATTCGATATTCTCAGTTGAGAATTATTTGTTTAGCTCTGTAACACATTTCTTTTTAATAGGATTATTTTGACTCTCTGGGTTCTAACTTCTTGAATTCTTCATATATTTTGGATATTAGTCCTCTATCAGTTTAGGAACATAAGATCTTTTCCTAATGTGTTGTTGCTATTTTGTCCTAACGACAGTTCTTTTCAGTCTTACACCCAGGACTTTGGTAGTTTTACTGAGATCCCAATTGTTGATTCTGATCTTAGAGCCATGGTCAGCCATTGGATGTTTTTTAGTTTTAGGGAAATTTTGTTCATTGTTGCCCATATGGGGTCTCGAGACTCTTCCCCCAGTTTTTTTTTTCCATCAATTTGAGAATATTTGGTTTGATGTGAAGGTCCTTGATCCACTTGGACTTAAGCTTTGTACAGAGCCATAAGAATGGATAAATTTGCATTCTTCTACATGCTGACCTCCAGTTGAACCAACACCATTATTTGAAAATACTAAATGGGTGTCTTTGTGTCTGTTTTTGATCTTTTGCCTCTATTCCCCTGCCATAGGGTATTTCTTTGTTCCCCTTTAAAGAAGGAGGAAGCATTCACATTTTGATCATCTGTCTTGAGTTTCCTTTGTTCTAGGCATCTAGGGTAATTCAAGCATTTGGGCTAATAGCCACTTATCAATGAGTGCATACCATGTGTGTTTCTCTGTGATTGGGTTACCTCACTCAGGATGATATTTTCCAGTTCCGACCATTTGCCTACGAATTTCATAAAGTCGTTGTTTTTGATAGCTGAGTAATATTCCATTATGTAGATGTACCACATTTTCTGTATCCATTCCTCTGTTGAAGGGCATCTGGGTTCTTTCCAGTTTCTGGCTATTATAAATAAGGCTGCTATGAACATAGTGGAACACGTGTCTTTTTTATATGTTGGGGCAACTTTTGGGCATATGCCCAAGAGAGGTATAGCTGATCCTCAGGCAGTTCAATGTCCAATTTTCTGAGGAACCTCCAGACTGATTTCCAGAATGGTTGTACCAGTCTGCAATCCCACCAACAATGGAGGAGTGTTCCTCTTTCTCCACATCCTCGCCATTTGCTGTCACCTGAGTTTTGATCTTAGCCATTCTCACTGGTGTGAGGTGAAATCTCAGGTTGTTTTGATTTGCATTTCGATGACTAAAGATGTTGAACATTTCTTTAGGTGTTTCTCAGCCATTCGGCATTCCTCAGCTGTGAATTCTTTTGTTTAGCTCTGAACCCCATTTTTAATAGGTTATTTGTCTCTCATGGGTCTAACTTTTTGAGTTCTTTTGTATATTTTGGATATAAGGCCTCTATCTGTTGTAGGATTGGTAAAGATCTTTTCCCAATCTGTTGGTTGCCGCTTTGTCCAACCATGTGTCCTTTGCCTTACAGAAGTTTTGCAGTTTTATGAGATCCCATTTGTCGATTCTTGATCTTAGAGCATAAGCCATTGGTGTTTTGTTTAGGAAATTTTTTCCAGTGCACATGTGTTCGAGATGTTGCCCTAGTTTTTCTTCTATTAGTTTGAGTGTATCTGGTTTGATGTGGAGGTCTTGATCCAATTGAACTTAAGCTTTGTACAGGCTGATAAGTATGGATCGATCTGCATTCTTCTACATGTTGACCTCCAGTTGAACCAGCACCATTTGCTGAAAATGCTATCTTTTTTTCCATTGGATGGATTTTGGCCCTTTGTCAAAAAAAATCAAGTGACCATAGGTGTGTGGGTTCATTTCTGGGTCTTCAATTCTGTTCCATTGGTCTATCTGTCTGTCTCTGTACCAATACCATGCAGTTTTTTATCACTATTGCTCTGTATACTGCTTGAGTTCAGGGATAGTGATTCCCTGAAGTCCTTTTTATTGTTGAGGATAGTTTTAGCTATCCTGGGTTTTTTGTTATTCCATGAATTTGCAAATTGTTCTGTCTAACTCTTTGAAGAATTGGATTGGTATTTTGATGGGGATTGTATTGAATCTGTAGATCGCTTGGTAAAAATGGCCATTTTTACTATATTAATCCTGCCAATCCATGAGCATGGGAGATCTTTCCATCTTCTGAGGTCTTCAATTTTTTCTTTCAGAGTCTTGAAGTTCTTATTGTACAGATCTTTTTACTTGCTTGGTTAAAGTCACACCGAGGTACTTTTATATTATTTGGGTCTATTATGAAGGGTGTCGCTTTCCTAATTTCTTTTCTCGGCTTGTTTCTCTTTTGTGTAGAGGAAGGCTACTGATTTATTTGAGTTAATTTTGTACCCAGCCACTTTGTTGAAGTTGTTTATCAGCTTTAGTAGTTCTCTGGTGAACTTTTGGGATCACTTTCTAAATATGCTATCATATCATCTGCAAATAGTGATATTTTTATTTCTTCTTTCTGATCTGTATCCCTTTGACCTCCTTTTTGTTGTCTGATTGCTCTGGCTAGAACTTCAAGAACTATATTGAATAAGTAGGGAGAGAGTGGGCAGCCTTTGTCTAGTCCCTGATTTTAGTGGGATTGCTTCAAGTTTCTCTCATTTAGTTTAATGTTAGCTACTGGTTTGTTGTGTATGGCTTTTTACTATGTTTAGGTATGGGCTTGAATTCCTATTCTTTCCAGGACTTTTTATCATGAAGGGGTGTTGAATTTTGTCAAATGCTTTCTCAGCATCTAATGAAATGAATCATGTGGTTTTGTTCTTTCAGTTTGTTTATATAATGGATCCACGTGATGGTTTTCCGTGATATTAAACCATCCCTTCATGCCTGGGATGAAGCCTACTTGATCATGGTGGATGATTGTTTTGATGTGCTCTTGGATTCGGTTTGCCAGAATTTTATTGAGTATTTTTGTGTCGATATTCATAAGGGAAATTGGTCTGAAGTTCTCTTTCTTTGTTGGGTCTTTGTGTGGTTTAGGTATAAGAGTAATTGTGGCTTCATAGAAGGAGTTTGGTAGTGCTCCATCTGTTTCAATTTTGTGGAATATTTTGGATAATATTAGTAAGAGGTCTTCTATGAAGGTCTGATAGAATTTTGCACTAAACCCGTCTGGACCTGGGCTCTTTTTAGTTGGGAGACCTTTAATGACTGCTTCTATTTCCTTAGGAGTTATGGGGTTGTTTAACTGGTTTATCTGAACACATTTCTTTTTAATAGGATTATTTTGACTCTCTGGGTTCTAACTTCTTGAATTCTTCATATATTTTGGATATTAGTCCTCTATCAGATTTAGGATTCATAAGATCTTTTCCTAATGTGTTGGTTGCTATTTTGTCCTAACGACAGTGTCTTTTGCCTTACAGAAGCTTTGTAGTTTTATGAGATCCCAATTGTTGATTCTTGATCTTAGAGCATGAGCCATTGGTGTTTTGTTTGGGAAATTTTCCTCAGTGCCCATGTGATCGAGACTCTTCCCCACTTTTTTTTTTCTATCAATTTGAGAATATTTGGTTTGATGTGAAGGTCCTTGATCCACTTGGACTTAAGCTTTGTACAGAGCCATAAGAATGGATAAATTTGCATTCTTCTACATGCTGACCTCCAGTTGAACCAACACCATTATTTGAAAATACTATCTTTTTTTCCATTGGATGGTTTTAGCTCCTTTGTCAAAGATCAAGTGACTATAGTTATGTGGGCTCATTTCTGGGTCTACAATAGTATTCCATTGACCTACTTCCCTGTGTCTGTACCAATAACATATAGTTTTTATCACTATTGCTCCATAATACTGCATGAGGTCAGGGATGGTGATTCCCCCAGAAGTTCTGTTATTGTTTAGTACATTTTGAGCTATCCTGCATATTTTGTTATTCCAAATGAATTTGCAAATTGCTCTTTCTAACTGTATAAAGAATTGAGTTGCAATTTTGATGGGGATTGCATTGAATCTATAGATTGCTTTTGGCAAAATGGCCATTTTTACTATATTAATCCTGCCAATCCATGAGCAGGGGAAGTATTTTCATCTTCTGAGATCTTTTTCAATTTTTTCTTCATAGACTTGAAGTTCTTGTTATACAGATATTTTACATGCTTGGTTAAAGTCACACCAAGGTGTTTAATATTATTGGGAACTATTGTGACAGGTGAAATTTCCCTAATTTCTTTCTCAGGCTGTTTATTCTTTGAGTAGAGAAAGGCTACTGATTTGTTAATTTTATATCCTGACATTTTGCTGAAGTTGTTTATCAGGTTTAGTAGTTCTCTGGTGGAAATTTTGGGGTGACTTAAGTGTACTATCATATCATCTGCAAATAGTGATTTTTGATTTCTTCCTTTCCAATTTGTATCCCTTTGTCCTCCTTTCATTGTCTGACTGCTCTAGGTAGGACTTCAAGTACTATATTGAATAAGTAGGGAGGGATTGGGGAGCCTTGTCTAGTGTCTGATTTTTGTAGGATTGCTTCAATTTTCTCTCCATTTAGTTTGATGTTAGCTACTGGTATGATGCATATTGCTTTTACTATATTTAGATGTGAGCCTTGAATTCCTGATCTTTCCAGGACTTTTATCATGAAGGGGTGTTGAATATTGTCAAATGCTTTCTCAGCATCTAATGAAATTTTTTGAGTTTGTTTATATACTGGATCATGTTGATGGATCTCTGTATATTGAACCATCAATGCCTCCCTGGGGTGAAGCCTACTTGATCATGATGGATGATAGTTTTGATGTATTCTTAGATTCATTCAGTTTGCAAGAATTTTATTGAGTATTTTTGCGTCAATATTCATAATGGAAATTGGTCTGAAGTTCTCTTTCCTTGTTGGGTCTTTGTGTGGTTAGGTATAAGAGTAATTGTGGCTTCATAGAAGGAATTTGGTAGTGCTCCATCTGTTTCAATGTTGTGGAATAGTTTGGACAGTATTGGTATGAGGTCTTCTATGAAGGTCTGACAGAATTCTGCACTAAACCCATCTGGTCCTGGGCTCTTTTTTGGTTGGGAGACTTTTAATGACTGCTTCTATTTCTTTAGGAGTTATGGGGTTGTTTAAGTGGTTTATCTGTTCCTGATTTAACTTTGATACCTGGTATCTGTCTAGGAAATTGTCTATTTCCTGCAGATTTTCAAGTTTTGTTGAATATAGGTCTTTGTAGTAGGATCTGATGATTTTTTTTAAAAATTTCCTCAGATTATGTAGTTATGTCTCCCTTTTCATTTCTGATTTTGTTAATTTGGACACACTCTCTGTGTCCTCTCATTAGTCTGGCTAAGGGTTTATCTATCTTGTTGATTTTCTCAAAGAACCAACTTTTGGTTCTGTTGATTCTTTCTATGGTCCTTTTTGTTTCTACTTGGTTGATTTCAGCTCTGAGTTTGATTATTTCCTGCTTTCTATTCCTTTGGGTGTGCTTGCTTCTTTTTGTTCTAAAGCTTTTTGGTGAGTTGTCAAGCTGCTAGTTTATGCTTTCTCCAGTTTCTTTTTGGAGGCACTCATAGCTATGAGTTTTCCTCTTAACACTGCTTTCACTGTATCCCATAAGGTTGAGTATGCAATTAATTAATTAAATTCTAAAAGTCTTTAATTTCTTTCTTTTATTTCTTCCTTGACCAAGTTGTCATTGAGTAGAGTGTTGTTTAACTTCCATGTTTATGTGGGCTTTCTGTTGTTTTTGTTATTATTGAAAACTAGCCTTTTTCTCTGGTGATCTAATAGGATGCGTGGGTTTATTTCTATCTGTTTCTATTTGTATCTGTTGAGGCCTGTTTTGTGACTGATTGTATGTTCAATTTTGGAGAAGGTACCATGAAGTGCTTACAAGACGGTATATCCTTTTGTTTTAGGATGAAATTTTATTCTACAAATATCTGTTAAGTCCATTTGTTTCATAACTTGTTAATTTCTATGTTCTGCTTAATTTCTCTTTATGATCTGTCCATTGATGAGACTGGGGTGTTGAAATCTCCCAGTATTATTTTGTGAGGTGCAATGTGTGTTTTTAGTTTTAGTAAGGTTTCTTTTATGAGTGTAGGTGCCCTTCATTTGGAGCATAGACATTTAGGAGTAAGAGTTCATCTTGGTGCATTTTTTTCTTAGATGAATGTGAAGTGTACTTCCTTATCTTTTTTGATAATTTTTGGTTGAAAGTCGATTTTATTCAATATTAGAATGACTACTCCAGCTGGTTTCTTGGGACCATTTACTTGGAAACTTCTTTTCCAGCCTTTTCCTCTGAGGTAGTGTCTATCTTTGTCTCTGAGGTGTGTATACTGTATGCAGAAAAATGCTGGGTCCTCTTTAAGTATCCAGTCTGATAGTCCATGTCTTTTTATTGGGGAATTGAGTCTATTGATGTTGAGAGATGTTAAGGAATAGTGATTTTTGCTTCCTGATTTTTCATTTTTAGGGGTGAAATTATGTTGTTGTATCTCTCTTCTTTTGGTTTTGTTGTAAGGCGATTACTTTCTTGCTTCTTCTAGGGTGTAGTTTCCCTACTGGTGTTGGAGGTTTCCATCTATTATCCCTTGTAGTGCTGGATTTGTAGAAAGATAATGTGTAAATTTCTTTTGTCATGAAATATCTTGGTTTGCCCATCTATGTTAATTGAAAGTTTTTCTGGATATAGTAGCTTGGGCTGGCATTTGTGTTCTCTTGGGGTCTGTATGAAATCTGTCCAGGATCTTCTGGCTTTCATAGTTTCTCGTGAGAAGTCTGGTGTAATTCTGATAGGTCTGCCTTTATATGTTACTTGACCTTTTTCTCTTACTGCTTTTAATAATCTTTCTTTGTTTTGTGCATTTGGTGTTTTGACTATTACATGACAGGAAGAATTTCTTATCTGTTCCAATCTATTTGCAGTTTGTATGCTTCTTGTATGTTTATGGGTATCTCTTTCTTTTGGTTAGTGAAGTTTTCTTTCATAATTCTGTTGAAGATATTTACTGGTTCTTTAAGTTGGGAGTCTTCACTCTCTTCTATACCTATTATCCTTAGGTTTGATCTTCTAATTGTGTCCTGGATTTTCTGTATGTTTTGAGCTAAGAGCTTTTTGTCTTTTACATTATCTTTGATGGTTGTTGATGTTTTATATGGTATCTTCTTCTCTGAGAATCTTTTCTTCTACCTCTGTATTCTGTTGGTGATGGTGCATGTGACTCCTAGTCTCTTTTCCTGGTTTCTATCTAAGTTGTCTTCCTTTGTGCTTTCTTTATTGTTCCTATTTCCACTTTTAAATTCTGAATGGGTTTTTTGTTCAATTCCTTCACCTGTTTTGGTTGTGTTTTTCTGTAATTCTTTTGAGGATTTTGTGTTTCCTCTTTAAAACTTCTACTTGTTTCTGTGTTGTCCTGTATTTCTTTAAAATTATTTTATGTCCTTCTTAAAGTCCTCTATCATCACCATGAGATGTGATTTTAAATCTAAATCTTGTTTTTCTGGTGTGTTGGGATATCCAGTACTTGCTATGGTGGGATAATTGGGCTCTGATGATGCCAAGTATTGGTTTCTGTTGCTTAGGTTCCTGCACTTGCCTCTTGACATCTCCTTATCTCTGGTGTTAGCTTGTCTTGCTGTCTCTGACAGTGCCTTGACCCTCCTGTAAGCCTGTGTGTCAGCTCTCCTGTAGACCTATTTTCTTACAGCTGGATCTGGGTACAGAGAGCTGTGGAACTGGTTCAGCTCTGAGTGCAGGTAGAAAAGGGATGAGGCCTCTCCCAAACTGCTCCTGGGTTTGGGCTCTCTGAGGTCTGCAGGTTGAATGGAGCAGAAGAGTTGATCTTACCTCTGCTCTCAGTTGCATAGGTGCTCCTGGTGACTGGCTTCCAGCTCTGGGCATGGACAGACACAGGAAGGTTCCTGCCCCTAGGTTCCTGTATCCAGAGGGCTCCAGACAGGTTCCTCTTGGGCCAGAAATGTGAGCAGAAGTGGTAGTCTCCTCTGAGCTCTCAGGACTGTCTGCACTTCTGAGGGTCCAGCTGTCTCTCCCATGTGATTTTCAGCATTAATCTTTAATAATTCAAGAACATTGTGCTGAATAAAATGAGCCAAAGAAACTGAATGATCTAATGTTTACAAGTCTTAAATTTTTATACTTTAAAATATCAAATGTTTCATTTTGATACCTTTTTAGTCTTCTTTATGCAATTAAAAGAAGTTTCATATCATTACATGTAAGTACATCTCAAAAAAGTGTCTTGTTGTGAATGGTTCCAGTTAATGGAAATTAGATGCTTCTTTTCTCCTTGTCACAGTTTTTTTTAATGTCTTACAGGCAATCTTAGTGTACAATTCAGAATATAAACTATGGCTCTCAGGAATCAAATGTGGAATTTTTCATAATATTTACAGCAAGGTGTCTGGCATCATGAATGCAGTGCTCTTCATCTGTTTTTCATTCATTGTTTTGCATTAATCAAGGTTCTCTAGAGAGAAAAACTGATAGAATGAGTATATATTACAAATGGGGTTACTAGATTGGCTAACCTAATAGGGACTGAGTAGTCAACACTGGCCACTGGTAAGCTTGAGGGTCTTAGCATTGTTAAGGCCCCGAGACTAGAGGTCTCATCCATCTCAATCTAGCACTGAAGGCCTGGAGGACTCTTTCAGGGCCAGTGCTCTGCCATCCATGCTGAAAGACTGAAAAGTCTGGGTTCTGATAGCAATAAAGGATGGTGGCGGCAGTGTTGCAGCCATAGTAGATGCATTTACCAGTACAAAGTAAAAGCAGGCAGGCAAAAAGCAAAACTCTTTCCTCGGGCCCTCTTATACCTGGGCCATGTTGAAGGTCCTGCCCATTCTGAAGGAAGAGTCTTTCAATCTTACTTAATCCTTCCAGGAGTTCCCTTATAGACTCACCTAGATCCATGTTCCTTTGGTTGTTTCAGGTCTAATCAGCTTGACAAGATTAACACCATAACAAGTATTCATACTTGGTGTATTCCAGTATTTTCTCAACTGTACCTAGTTAGGAGAACAATTTCACATTATCCTAAATTACATAATGCTTTTTAAAAGGGAAACACAGATATTTGCCACCTTTGTGTTACAAAGACAAAAACTCCCTTTAACTCAGAATTATTCATGATAATGCGTAGTTTTAGCAAGACTATTCAAGTCATATTGCCGAGACACTTCAGTGGGTCATACCATGAAATTACAGGATATAAATGGATGATTTATATAAGTAAGTTGAATGAAAGAGGAAAACAATAGTAATACCAAAGTTCATCATACCAAGTGACAAGGACGTCATGAACTTGGTTTGATAAACAAGAATATTTGTGAGTATGCATTTTAAATATAAGGTATACGCCAATGACTTTACTTCTGTGGATTATAATTTTAAAAGGATGAAGGGGATATTATCAAAAATAATAGTATGATAGAAAAAAAAGGAATCAGTAGAAATGCTCCCCCAACAGAGTGTATTTAACAATTGGTCCCCAATAGGTGGTGCTACAAGCGTTAGAAGGTAGACATTTCCTGTAGAAAGTATGTCACTGATAGCCTTGACGGACTTCCTGTTCAATCTCTCTGTTTCTTGTGTATGGATAAAAATGGGATGAGGCAGCCTCCTGCTCCCACAGCTCTGCTTCCTGACTGTTGCCATACCTTCACTACAATGACTTCTGGAAGAAGTCAAATATACTTTCTTCCCCAAGTTGCTTTTGACATTGGTATTTTATTATATGAATGAAAGTAACTAATACAAGTGATTTTTTTTTATTTTTCTGATAATGAATTAAGAATAACAATAATAAAATAATTTTAATTATTATACTAAGAAGATGTGTACAAGTTATCTACTAACCCAAATAATGTGTGTTTGCCTAGACATTGTATACCATTTAACTAATTTCCTAGAGATATTGCATTTAAAAGTATGCCTTAATCAGGCTCGGGCTTATTTTCACAGGCTAAAGATTGTGAGGCTGAAGATTTGTCATGAGCTCCAGAGACTATAGAATAAGACTCCATGTCTAAAACCAAAAAAACATTTAAAATTATAATCAACAGCTTCTGTAATAGTCATTGCTTTGATTCCAACAGATACCAAGTCTTCTGTCACAGCCTGAAGCTCATCTCTAAAAGAATGAAGAATCCCGAGAACAGACTTCTGGGTTCAAGGAACTGAAGACAGAGTTAGCACAATAATGTTCAAAATTCTGTCTTTGAGTTAAAACATTGCAGAACCATTTTTTTTTTTTTTTTTTGCTTTGCTTTTGCAAACTCTAAAATGGAAAGATCTTCAAAAAAAAAGCATTGAGGAATCAAATAAAAAATGCAAAGAACAACTTCAACAAATCAAATTTCATTGAAAAATCATGTATTTCTCAGGACCTGTTTTTAATAAAACCATCACACCAAGATAAAACTAATGAAGATTTTACATAGCTAATGCATAATAACGTTTTGCAGAAAACAATAAACTGCATTTTGTTTGCGATGTTTTTAAATCTTTGTCCAGAGCAAAGGAGCTGTGAACTTTTTGCAATTAAGGAATGAGAGCCACTCACTCTTTTTCTTGGAGATCTGGTCAGCCCATGAATTCATTTCCAGAAACTGAAAATTCAACAAGTGAACTTTTCCCCATCCTTCCACCAAGTCTTGGAATGATAAAGCCATGGCATTTCCAGTGAAGCCTCTTGGAAGCCCCACCCTCCTGCATGGGGAAGTAAGATGTGATAGTTGGAATGGTGGCGCCCAATGTGGGGAGAACCAGTAGATGAATAGAAACAGAGATGGTGTTGTGAAGAGTGAAGGGGAAAGATTACATTCTGGAATTTTCTGTCACTCTGGCCTTTTCTGCTTCACAACCACCATGGTTCTTGTGCTGTAAGGCTGTGAGTAGCATTGCCCCATGCTTGTAACTTGGAATTCTAATTGTTGGCCATAAGAATGGCATAGAAGGTACTGTGTACCAGATTTCCTAGCTGATTTTCATAATAGTCCTTGATGGTGGTACCATCATCTCATCTGCATTTTAGATGTGAAACATGATAGGTTTAAACTGTTTATATGGTCATTCCAATGTCACCAAGCCAGGAGATCCCAAAACCAGGAATCCGAATCTTAGCCCATTCTCACCTCATCAGACTCAAATGTTCTCTGAAAGTAAAACTGCCCCCCTCCCTTAGACTTCAAACACTTTAAAGGTGAAACTAGCAAGCCTAAAGTGGAAGAGAGTTGGAAGATCTGACCATTCTTCCCATATGTTATTTCAGTCCTAACATGTGCAGTCACTATGGCGATAATACATGTGTAATCTTACTTGCTTTTCCTTAGTTTGTAGGTAAAAATGTTAAACCAGCCGAAAAGCCAGAAGAATATTTATTAGCAGAGATTATCATAGAACTTAAAGACAGAACAGCAACCTGAGCTCATAAGGGCCACAGCTAAGGACTGAAAGCTACTGCCTCCTGTAGTCGCTCTGTGCATCCAGTTTGGCTTCCCACTGTATCTAAGCTTCAGTCTTTTCTTCTTCTGAATTGTTTCTCAACATTGACTTGTGGAAACAGGCAACTTCCACTCATATCAGCACTTTTTCAAGGGGCCCACGGAGGAGCTCTAGCTATGCCTAATCTCAATTTTAAATCCTCTAACACCACAGATTGGGTGGCATGAGTCAACTCTTGCTACCAGCGGTCCAATCAGCAGGGCCACTGAAGGATCAGGTAATACAGTCCTCACTGTATAAAACAAGCCCTTACACCAAGAGGTGACTGGACATCCTGGAGGGGCAGAAGATTGGCTACAGCACAAGATAAGGTAAAGGTTGACTTCATGGTGTATGCAAGTTCAGAGGAAGCTTTGAGTACTGATGGGCAAGAGGGGAGAAGGTCACAGAAAGGGGAAGCCTCGATTCAGATCCCACAGAGGCTGACTAATGGATTTTTCTAAAATATGCAATAGTAGAAACAGATACTTTAAAACGATGGACTGATGTTTGAAAGCAGAGTTTTTAATAGTCCAAAAGACGCTGTAAGAATGATGGAGTCACTTCAAATTCTTCCAAAGACAAGATGATAAATGAACTTCTCAGGAATGTGTTTTCTCAAAATGAAAGCCATAGTACCATACCACAACTAAGGAATAATCAATCATTAATTAAATGATATAGACGTTTTAAAGTCCGTATTCTTCCTCCTGATTTTTCTAAACAACCCATCTACCTGATAAATCAATCTAAATTGCTCCATAATTTAAAGGGCTGGTTATCTATCAAAATGTTTGCATGTTTATTATAGTCCACATAGTACAAATATGAAAACAAAAGGCCTAATTTTGTTAATGGAAGTTCTGTAATTGAAACAGTCTAATGCATTTATGAAAGATTAATATGGCAACTTTTCTTTGTGGTTGTAAGACAGACATTCAAAAAAGAACCCTCAACCCAACAGCAATTGCAATGCCTTCTTTCTGTCACTGGCAAACACTTTCTGAACACATTCAGGGGGAACATGGCTACAGGATCCATGGTCTTCTCTTCCAAAGTAAATAGATTGTTTCTTATTTTAATGGAATCAAATGTGTAAAGCTAAACTAATAGTATGCCTCCAAAGTAGTAGTGACCTGGAGTAGGGCGTGTTCACAGAGAGAGACAATATCACATACTGAATGGTTCTTGCTATATGATTTTCTGGAGGAAAAAAAATATAGAGTCTATAAAAGGACCAGTGACTCTGCAAGATCTCAAGGGCAAAGGAGGAGTAGGGGTAATGTGGGACTTTTACAGCATTGGGGCTGTTCTGTGTGAAACTGTGATGGCAGACATCTATAATCATGCATTTGCCAACTTCCACTAAAATACAGTAAGCCATAATATGACTTGCAAGCTGCAGTTAATAATTTACCAACATTTTCCTCTGTGCCAATGCATTTGAGGCTCTTTCCCATCTTCTCTTTGATTAGATTCAGTGTATCTAGCTTTATGTCGAGGTTCTTGATTCACTTGGACTTGAGCTTTGTACAAGGTGATAAATATTGATCGATTTGCATTTTTACATACAGACCGCTAGTTTATTTGTTGAAGATGCATTCATTTTTCCACCGTATCTTTTCGGTTTCTTTGTCAAAGATCAAGTCTCCATATGTTTTTTGGGTTTACTTCTGGGTCTTCCATTCCATTCTATTAATTGAACTGTCTGTCTTTGTACCAATACCATGAAGTTTTTGTTTCTTTCTTTCTTTTATTTTTTTTTAATCACTATTGCTTTGTAGTATAGCTTGAGGTAAGAAATGGTGATTCCCCAAAAAGTTCTTTTATTTTTGAGAATTGTTTCAATACCCTGGGCTTTTTTATTTTTATTTTTTTAAATATGATATTGAGAATTGCTGTTTTGATGTCTGTGAAGAATTGAGTTGGAATATTGATGGGGATTACATCGAATATGTAGATTGGTTTTGGTAAGATGGCCCCTTTTACTATGTTAATGCTCCCTGGAGCGTGGGAGGTCTATCCATCATCTAAGGTCTTCTTTGATTTCTTTCTTCAGGGACTTGAAGTTCTCCTCATACACATCTTTCACTTGCTTGGTTAAAGAAACACCAAGATATTTTATATTATTTGTGACTGTTGTGAAGGGTGTCATTTCCCTAATTTCTTTCTCAGCCTGTTTATTCTTCAAGTAGAAGAAGGTTATTGATTTGTTTGAGATAATTTTATATCTAGCCACTTTGTGGAAGTTGTTTTTTCAGCTCTAGGAATTCTATGGTAGAATTTTTAGGGTCACATATGTATACTATCATATCATCTGCAAATAGTGATATCTTGACTTCTTATTTTTCAACTTGTATCTGCTCAATCTCCTTTTGTTGTTTAGTTGCTGTGGCTAGAACTTCCAGCACTATACTAAATAGATAGGGAGAGAGCAAGCAACCTTGTCTTATCCCTGATTTCAGTGGAATTGCTTCAAGTTTGGCACAGGGGAAATTTTCCTGAACAGAACTCCAATGGTTCAGGCTCTAAGATCAACAATTGACAAATGGAACCTCATGAAACTGAAAAGCTTCTGTAAGACAAAGGACACTGTCAATAGAACAGAACAAGCCACGGATTGGGAAAAGATCTTCACTAATCTAACATCTGATAGAGGGCTTATATCTAAATATACAAAGAACTCAAGAAGTTAGACTCCAAATAGCCCAATTTTAAAATGGGCCACAGTGCTAAATAGAGAATTATCAACAAAGGAATTGTGAATGGCCAAAAAGTACTAAAGAAATGTTCAGCATCCTTAGTCATCAGGGAAATGCAAATCAAAACAATCCCAAGATTCCACATTACACCAATAAAAATTGTTAAGATCAAAAACTCAGGTGACAGCAAATGCTGGCAAGAATGTGGAGAAAGAGGAACACTCTTCCATTGCTGGTGGGATTGCAAGCTGGTAAAATCATTCTGGAAATCAATCTGGCAGTTCCTCAGAAAACTGGAAATAATTCTACCTTAAGACCCAGCTACACCGCTCATGGGCATGTATGCAAGAGATGCTTCACCACAAGAATATGTGTTCAACTATGTTCATAGCAGTCTTTGTTGTAACAGCTGGATGTTCCTCAACTGAAGAATAGATACAGAATATGTGGTTCATTTACATAATGGAATACTATCCAACTATTAAAATTGAGGACATAGTGACTTTATAAGCAAATGGTTGAAACTAGAAATCATCATCCTGAGTGAGGTAACCCAGACCCAAAAGGACATGCATGAAAATGCAGGGACAAAAATGGAGGCGAGACTGAAGGAAAAGCTACCCATTGATCAGCCTGACTTTGGATCCATCTCAGGTGTAGGCACCAAACTCTGACACTACTGCTGATGCCATGTTGTGCTTGCAGACAGGAGCTTAGCAAGGCTGTCCTTTGTGAGGCTCTACCAGCAGCTGACGGAGACAGATGTAGATACAGCTAACCATTGGACTAAGGTAGGGAACCCCTATGGAAGAGTTAGGGGAAAGACTGAAGAAGCTAAAGGGAATTGTAACCCCATAGGAAGAACAATAGTAACAACTAATCCAAACCACTCAGAGCTCCCAGAGGCCACCACCCAAAGAGCATACATGGGCTGGTTCATGGACCCTGGTTCATATGGAGCAGAGGACTGCCTTGTCTGGCCTCAGTGGGAGAGAATGAGTTAATTCTGTGAGGTAGGGATGTGTGGGGGAATGGGGAAACATTCTCTCAGAAGCAGAGTAGGGGAATGGGGTGAAGAGTTCAGGGAAGGGGGACCCAGAAGGGGACAACATTTAGAATGTAAATAAATAATTTAATAAAATTACAAATTAAAAAAAAGCTCATGTCTGGCAAACTGGGAAATTTGAAATGTATATAAAAAGTCCAATAAAAAACAAAAAGTTATTTACCAATATTCATGCATCAATTTTAACAACAAATCATGCAAACAAAACATTCCAATAATGGAGAAATCCACATATATTATTTGTCATTACTTAAAATTAAGTTTTTTTTTCCTATCAACAAATGGGATAAACAGAGTTGTGTTGTTGGCTAATAGTGTTCATGATAGGGGAGCAAATGAAGTGTCATTCCTTCTCAAATGTTTTGATTTTAGATCTAAGGATTCATGCGACCATATCAAACAGGCAGACTGGCCCCTGAGTTTGACTCAAAGGAAAAATAGGTGAATGAGATTCCATTTTAACAGGCAGAGATTCAAGAGTCTGTGGAAACTGTTACACTCTCCAAGGGAAACTGAGAGAAGGAATCTCCATACGTAAATGTTGGGTTTTAAAAAGATAAGAGTAAAGAAGAATGAGAAAGAAAAAGTGGAGAGATTTCAGAGTAGTGTTTGGAGACAAGTATTAAGACTTTACCCTCTGAGTGATACATTGGTGAAGAGTCGGGCATGCTCATTCACCTAACGGGATTTTCTACAGTACATAAAATATCCCACTATACCCCAGAGCCATGCCCAATTATTGTTTGTCGAATAACATGTATGGGACCTAAAAATAATGGATTTAGGCTCTCTTAAGTAACTAAAACCTTATTGTAAAATACTTGCAAACAAAAAGCCACGTGCTAAGTCTGGTCAGACCCAAAGTGTAAACCTCTCAATAGACTTCTACACATTGAGAACAGCCATGCTGAAGCTCTGGAGCATCACATTACATTTTACACCGTATCCGTTATGCTTTATATACTATCGATTATATTTTTATGTACTTATTGACCACAGGGGAAAACAAAAGAATCCAAAGTAGAAAAACAATTAGCTTTATATGGTCCTGCATGATTATGTCTCCGGTACCACCATTCAATCCTCACTCATAATCTAATCCTCTTTCTTGTTCATACTTATACATATTATAACCACATGTACATCTGTCATCATACATGCATAACAGGATTCATGTATGAGAGGATATATTATTTTTGTTTCTGAAATTGTCAGATCTTGCTTAATATTATGTGTTCTGAGCCCATCATTTTTCTATAAATTTTATGGTTTCAGTTTTCTTTAGAGCTGAATGGAGTTATATTTTATATATATATATGTGGCTTATGTTATTCACTCATTAATTGACTGACAGGTAGATTGATCAACTGCTCGATATGATGAATAATGCAGCAATAAAAAAGGGGGTACACAAATCTGTGGTAAGCTATGGAGTTCTTGGGTGTACGCTTGGGAATGAAATAGCTGGGTCAGGCAGTAGTTCTATTTTTAGGTTGTTATTTTTTTCTTTTGAGGAATCCAATTTCCACAATGTCTGAATTCATCTTTACCTTCCCCAACAGTGAAGATGGGTTCCTCTTCACATTTCTCCAACATTCACTGTCAGATATCTTGATAGGCATTCCGACTAGGTGGAATAAAGTGGTGTCTCAAAGTGGATTTAATCTGCATTGCAATGGTGGGCAGAGACATTTAACATATGCTAAAATAGTCATTGGCTATTTCTGTTTTTGGTTTTTTTAAGTCTCTGTTTTTCATTAGCCCATTTGCTGATTGGCAGTTTTATTTTCTTGATATTTAATTTCTGCAGTTCTTTGTAAATTCTGGACACTAGTCCCTTGTCTTCAATACACATGGTAAAGATTTTCTCCCTTCTGCAACTCTGATAATATTTTGCTATGAAGAGACCTTTTTTTTTTTTTTTTCCATACAGACCCATCTGTTTGGCCAGTTCCTGTGTTGTTGCCAGTCTGTTGAGAAAGAGCTTGGCTGCCTCTATGTCTAGAAGCATGTTCCTAGTGGTTGTTGGTTCTCAGTAGTTTCAGCATTTTGGGGTCTTACATTCAGGTCCTTGATCCACTTTGAATTGATTTTGGGCAAGGTGAAAGATACTGATCTAATTTCATTCTGCAAGTGGACATCCAGGTTTGTCAGCACAATTTGTTGCACAAACCATCTTTCTCCATTTTCTTTCTCTTCCTTCCTTCCTTTCTCTCTCTTTCTCTTCTTTCCTTCCCCTTTTCTTTCTTTCCTTTTCTTTCTTTCTTTTTCCTCCTTCCTTCCTTCCTTCCTCCTCCCCTTCCTCCTCCTCCCTCCTCCTCCCCTCCTCCTCCTCCTCCTCCTCCTCCCTCCTCCTCCTCCTCCTTCTTTTTTGGTCTTCTCTGACAAAAATTAAGTGGGCATAGCTTTGTGTTTTTTTCCCTGGGTCCTCTTTTTCTGTTCCACCAGTCTCCTGTCTAGTTATATGCCATTTTAAGAGTATTTAAAAAGAAAGATAAGTAAGAGTATTATTGGATTCAGAGAATGTGGGGTGTGCTTTTAATGATAAAAGCTAAAGGCTGTTTCTGGATAGAACTTAACCCTGACAAGGACAGTTCTGTAAAGACTTGAGCCCTGAAAGGGAAACAGGAATTAAAGAGGGATTTTGTAGATAAGCAAATTTTTTTATGAAGGGATTATCATGTTGTCAGCCTATGCCTTGCATATCAATCTTGCTCTTTCTCACCCGTGAATAAAATTAAATGGGAACATTAAATTACTTGAACATGTGTGTATCCACATGACTGATAAAAGATGCTGTCTTTACGAAGCCAATCTAGTCTTACGAAGAACCCTTATGCTCAGCAAGATGTAGCTCCTGTAAATGACACAACATCAAGTAGGCAGATCACATCTGTCTGCTTGCCAAAGCCCTCCTAGACATGTATTTTTTTTTTAATAGAAGAAAGGTCTTTCTAGATTTCTATGCCTTAAATCATTTACTTAAATAAGTCACTGAGTCCACCAATAAGTAATAAAGTCTTATGGGCTTGATGGAGTAGACTGAAACAAGAGAAAATGTCAAAAGACAAATGTAATCTACTAGCCTACAGTAACAAAAAGATGACAGCCATATAGAGCAGGGCACAAGCACCACTGCCCTCTTCCTGCTACCCAGGCAAGCACACACACGTACTTCAGAAGATATTGGCTTCTGAGAATGAGGCACATCCTAGACTGTGTTCTGCTCCTCCTGCAAAAGACACCCATTCTAGGACTAAGCTCCATTCTTAAGATACATGATCACGAAATCCAACAGAATCTGTGGGTTCACCTCAAGAAATAGCACAATAAATTTGAACGTAACTTGGCGTAATTGAAATCTGTCATTCTATTTCAAAGTCAAGGTATTGTAATAAAGTTAGGCTATGAGAATGGTTATGTCAATCAATTTAGGGCAGTTAATATGCAGTATTTGAGAAACTAGAACAACAATAATTAATGAAGCTATGACGAGATGATTGTGCAGGCAAAATATTTGAATGAAAACAGTGGCTGTGGGAGCTGGTGTAGAAGCATTCAAACCAGACCAGGAGACGGTCTGGTAAGACACACAGAGACAGAGTTCCTCTTAAGGGTGAGTTGGGAATTGTAGTTCAATAACAGAAAATAATCTACTCCTAAGACCAAAGCCCAGAGATTACTTATACTACCTACATAATTGAATGCAGGTAAAATGTTTATAGTTAGATAGCTAAATAGTAATATTTGAACCCCATATGTAGGTAAAAATACCTCCTTAATTCCTTTTCCCAGAGAGATATAAACATTTAGTCTATCCTGATAACCCAACGCAAATCAAAGGATGATTGCATCAAAGTTCACCCTGGGAACTAATGATTTCATTGTGTTTACATACAGCGTGTGTATAAGGGAATAGTATTTATAGGAGCATGAGAAATCTCAAAGCAGCTGAACTGGAAAAGTTTCTCTCAGCATTGATGATGGCTTCCCTGTTCCTACATAGATAGAGCCCTGCCTCAACCTTCCTTAGCTTATATCTTGGTCAGGGTTCTATGCTGTGAAAAGACACAATGACCGCAGTAACTCTTTTAAGAGAAAGCATTTGGGGGCTGGAGAGATGGCTCAGTGGTGAAGAGCACCGACTGCTCTTCCAAAGGTCCTGAGTTCAAATCCCAGCAACCACGTGGTGGCTCACAACTATCTGTAGTGAGATCCGATGCCCTCTTCTGGTGCGTCTGAAGACAGCTACAGTGTACTTACATATAATAAATAAATAAATCTCTTTAAAAAAAAAAAGAGAAAGCATTTAATTGGGGCTGGCTCACAGTTTCAGATTTTTAGTCTATTATCATCATGGCAGGAATCATGGTGGCATTCAGGCAGAAGTCGTTGCCAGTTCTACATCTGGGTACTTAGGCACTAGGAAGAGAGAGCCTGGCTTGGGCTTTGAAACCTCAAAGACCACCCAGAGTGACACACTTCCTTCAACAAGGCTAGACCCATTCCATCATGGTCACACCTCCTATTCCTTCTCAAGTAATGCCATTCCCCAATGACTAAGCATTCAAATATATAAGCCTATAGAGGCCATTCTTATTTAAACTGCCATACTCTATGTACTCTAGCATCTGCAGAAGTTCTAGGCCTCACGCAATTAGTGCAGAATTGCATGTAATTGTCTGGGAGGAGCTGATGGATAGGCCTATGGGAGTCATGAAGTTTCATAAGCCCCCCAACTCACCCTTCTATGAAGGGATGTCAATAATTCACATGCCACTTCATAACAAACTCTTGCAAATAGGCACAGCTAATTTCATGAAGATGGCAGTCACCGCCCCCCAACCCCAATCACCAGGGATGACATTCTACAACAGACTTCAATTTTGGGCCTTTCTTTTCCAATTTGAATAATATAATTCTTCCTCCCTTAAAAAAAAATCTCTACTGGTTTTGGAGTTGGATTCCTTACTTGTCTTCTTTTGAATTTTAATTTATGGATAATTCTTAAAGTCTAATTTTGATTTGGTTAAAAACCTTTAATAGCTGAGAGAGAGAGAGAGAGAGAGAGAGAGAGAGAGAGAGAGAGAGAGAGAGAGAGAGAGTGTGTATTCTCTGAATTAAATTTTCCATAGTTGGTTACTAGTGATTTTTGGCCTGCTTTTAGATAGTATGTGTTTAGGATTTACCAACACTTTAGTTTATTATCACGTCCTCAATTTTCCCTTTCCCCTGGATTCTTTCGTTCTATTGCTAAAAATTATTAAAGTAGCTCCTTTTGTGGAACTAAGCCTCTTGATGTAAAATTTCTGGAAAAGTGTCTAGCTTTTAATCTTAATAGGTTGAGGGAGGGGTTGGGGATTTAGCTCAGTGGTAGAGCACTTGCCTAGCAAGCACAAGGCCCTGGGTTTGGTCCCCAGCTCCGAAAAAAAGAAAAGAAAAAAAAAATAGGTTGAGGGAGAGAATTCTAGACAAACACCTTCAGTCAGTACTCTGAAGACTGGAGTCTACTTATTAAAGCTGTCTAACAGATCCTGATTAGCATTTTTGGGCTGTTTTTGTCTTCTCCATGATAGTTCAGGGTTTTTCTCAGTCTGCAGTCACCTGCTCTTTGACTATAACTCATCAGGTGAAGGCTCGCTTGAATTTGTGTTATTCAGATTTCAATGTACGTTTTTCAACTTAAGACTTGAATATCCTTCAAGGGTCTCTTTACACATTGTCTCTTCCAAATTCCCTTTTTCCTCTTCCTTTGAATCTTAATTAAATTGGAGGTTTTCAGTTTGGTCTTCTGTGTGCCAATCTGTCTTTCATACTTCCAGGGACAGATCCAGGATTTTTGGAGTCTGCACTTTACACAATCTGGGACTCATTTAGGGGATGATATAAAAAGGTGAATATAAAATAAAATGCAAAAATAGAATGTCTTTAGAATGTGAGGGGAAAATCATTTAAATTATAAAAATTATAAATAAAGTGAATACACAGGAACTGGAGAAATAAATGCTCAGTGGTTACAAGTTAGACTGCCCTTGACCTGGATTCTAAGTACCCACACTGGGCAGCTCACAGCTTACTGTCCATTCAGCTCTGAGTGTCTTTGGAGGATGGGTTTGGTGTAACTACTGCACTCACTTGTACAAACCCACATGCGAATCTATAAACGCAATTTAAAAATAAAATCTTAAAAAATAATATACCAAATATATTCCTATAAATACCATGATATGTATATTAACTTCTGTACAGACTCCGTAATGCATTTTCCTCCTTTATATTTGGGTACTACATTCTTCTGTGACAATGGCATGAAGTCATTTTTAGTTGAGAAATGTATTTCAGTGTCTCCTCTAATGGGCTTCTATCAGAGCCTCTTTTAAAGCGTCCTTTGATCTCTCAGCACCTCATTTGTATGTATAAGTGTTGTCTTTTTTTTTTCTTGTTTTAATTATTGCTCATTATGGAGACATCTTCCTTTTGTTTATATAAATTCTTGTTTCTCTTCCTGGCACGTGGTGGCTATGTAGCCTGGGAAAAGCAATTCTCAGGTGTGAAAGTTGATTTTTAGCTCAGTCTAAGAGCCATCCATCCATCATACCAGGGGACTTAAAGCATCCTGAAGCATCTGGTGACATCTCAGCCACTGTCAGGACGCTGAGAGGGTGCAATCATGCTTGACTTGCTTTATACAGTCCAGGATCCCTGTGCAGGAAACGGTCCTGCCAACATTGATGAACTTCGTCAAGATATTCAGCGCCCTCCTCCCCAAGTGGTTCTAGATTGTGTCCCAGTTAACACTTTACCATCCCAGAATGTAAGTAAGATGTCCTCAACTCCATACATCTCAAACTTAGCTCTTTCTTCACTCTTACTGTCTCAACACCCGGTGCCTCAGGGTATTTTTGTATTATAAAGTGTTCTTAGACCTTAATCCTGAATGCCTGTCATTCAAAGCAGTGTGGCCAAGTAAATATTCCTAGATCCCTCTCCTAGGTGAGGATGCCTGCCGTAATAAATATACAAAGAAATTATGAGAACTCCAAATTCACCTCTTCAAACACAGGCTGAGTAGCCCCAGGGCAAGTCTACATAAAACGTGTGAATGAAGCTGTGTGACATAGTTTTAAGAGTTGTAAATTGCACTTCAAAAACTTCACTTTTGTGCACTGTAGAATCATAAAATATGAACACATCGCTGAAGGGATTCTTCAGCCGGGTGGGATCCATGTTGGCAACTAAAGCTTAAGGCTTCCTATTTCATTAAGTGTTTTTTACATCTGCCTCTGGATGCGTCACATGGCTTTCTTTTGTGTTGAGATTTCGCTTCAATTTTCAGTTATCTCTTCACCAAAGTCTACCAGTTAGCCTATCTGCTGCTCAATTCATTATAATGATCTTAATTTGTGATTTTTTTTATTATTTCATACCTTCCTATATATCTTATTTAGAATGTGTTCTTGATTTCTTATTCAGTTTCTTATGAATCATCATTGGTCATGGTAGCTCATTAAACACTTTAAATCCTTACGTCCTTATTTATTCTGTTGTTTTTATTACCTATCATTTTTTTAATGCCAATGCTTCCAATTATTTTGTCTGCCAGCAGCATCAGAATAAGAATGTGTTGTGGTTTTTTTTTTAAATTTGGGGGTGTATGCTTATCACGAGAGTCTTCTATGTGCTTTGCTTATGGACGTATTCTATGCAACATTTGGTTTTTATTTTCATGAATAGAGTGCAGATTTCGTGTTGGGCTACCTGTGGGCTTCGGTCCCGAGGCCGCTGATGTTAAAATCCCAACTCCTGCTGCAGACCAGATGTCAGGTAATTTGGCCATTTATCAAGCAGCAGATTGAGAAGTAAATATTATGGTAACACTCAGACACACAAATGCTTTGATGCCGCTCAGAGTTAACCTCAGCAGCAGATGGTCCACGACAGAGAAATAAACCCCTGACCATGTTTAGTGTTCAATTTTCAACAAAAGAACCCAAATATTATTAGAAAGGAAAGTATAAAAAGTCGTTCCATGAATTCAAAGCCCAAGGACAGAGGCCCTCCTCCTCCTATGGCCCCAAACTATATGGCCTTGGTAAGGATAGACAAGAATGTCACGCTGGCTCTCCAGCATGATAGCTATGAGCTTCCCTAGACTTCCTGGAATTTTACACTTCATATTTTCATAGTATTTCAAATCTAGCATTTATCTTAAATATGACTTATTTCCCCGGCCAAAAATATAAAAGTTTCCCCCCATCATTCCATCTATTACGAACACCTGTCCTCAAATGTACATGTTCCTACCAGAGATACTTCAAATAATACTGCTTATCGCTGTGTCTGTCTGATTCTGTCTTTAGTAGAATGGAAGTGTTTTGGCTTTTGGTTTTGTTGCTTTTGTTGTTGTTCTTGGTTTCCATATAACTAAAAAGACTTGGTCCGTCACCAACAGACTCCAGAATTCGACTTCGGCTGCCTGGTCACTAGAGTGGGGATAGAACATGTACCTTCCATTTTCATCGTGAACATTGGTATTTTGAGGCAAAGTGACTAATGTGAGTTAGATGTCATCAAGGAAAATGGGTCTCTTATGCTGTTAAGATAGATTCCTGAATGTTAAAGACAAAACTTTTTTCAGGTATATAAGCTTTACTCACCATTATATTTTACATATACATCCTCAGATGGGGATCCTGCATTTTGTTATTACTTGATTTTTCTTTTACAGCTACATTTGGGGGGTGTAGGTATATGGTGCTCAGTTAACCTTACAGGGTATGTAAAATTTTAGTTATGGTATTATTTTGGTATCTAGGTGTTTGGCTAAAAGAGGAGGTAGGCAGGAGGATGGATGGATGGATGGATGGATGGATGGATGGATGGATGGATGGATGGAAAAACACTCTAACATTTCTAGGTCATGTTTTATTGTCAGCTGTGCTTGCCCCAATCTGTTTCAAGTTCTGCATCTGGTTTCTATTATCTCTAAAGCATTTCTCCATTCCCCAGTCTTTTTGGACACTTGCAAGCAGTCAGTCACTACTAGCAACCAAGAAAATTGCAATGGAAGAGAGAATCTTATCATGAAGAAATAGTAATTTACAAAGTGGTACCCCTGAGGCCTGCATTATTAGAGTCTCCCGATGAGCATGTCTCCCCTTGGGGGAGCAATTTGTACGACAAAAAAGAAGCTGATTCAACACATTTCTGGATCTGTGTCCTCTCCTGATACTGGCTGTGCTATAACCAAGTCTGTGAAGTGATCAAGTTTCGTGGCACATGTAATCATAGCCCAGCAGGACTTCAGTAAACAACAGAAATTAGAGGTAGCAAGGGAGAGCAAACAATTATGGAAGAGAAAAGTTAAGGATTGGGGAGAGGTGGCTCCAGAGGCAGAAAATTCCCCCTCACTCAGCCTTGAGTCCATGGAAACATAAATCCAGTGGTGGATTGCACAATTGTCCAACTGTAATGGGCTTGGGTCACTACCAGCCTGGGAATGGCCAGCCAGGCAATCTTCAAAATATGCTGGACAGTTATGAGTCCCCTGTTGCCATTCTACGCTAAACAACAGCGGTAGTAATAATAACTCCAAAAGTTTTACAGACAATGAGTCTTTAAGGCTCAGCTTGCTGTAGTTTCGAGATGAAGATGTGGCATGGCACATGACCGCATATTACCTGGGAGCTTTGGGGACACAGTGTTATCAGATATCTATCTGAAACTAGAGATTTCACTAAATGAGACCCCCCCCCACAATGGGGACAGGTTTAATGGCACAAAAGAGGTGACCCATTCAATGATTTTTCTTTTCTCAATTTTAAGGTTCCTTGTGTATGTATTTAAAACTTGGAATTGGTTTTATTTCCCTTATTTCCCTTTCTGAACTTGTCCTAAAGAAAAGTACATCTAAAAACTCAGTAACGCTTCTTTATTTCACATTGTTACTCGTGTTGATGTCCTGGGACAACCCCAGAGCCTCCCTTATCTCAAACTTCCCTTTCAATCTGTCTTTGTTATCCTTATTCATACAAAGAAGTGATTTTTGTTTTCTTGTAGGAATTCACTTATAGTTTTAATAAGTAAGTGTTTAAAATGAGAAAAAAAACATCAAGCAGAATTTAAAATGCGAACTCCACCACAAGGTCCAAAAATAATAACGTCAATATGATCTCCGTGAGGTAAAATACACACAGCAAAAAATTCTGCCTTGTTCTGTGTGCCTGAGACTCCTGCTCGCAGTTTACTATGTGCTGATTATTCTGAGACGCTGCCTCGTACTTCACATTTGAAGATGGTAGCCCAAAGATGGCGGCAGGGGGCAGGGGCCAGGAGCCAGGGGGCAGGAGGCAGTCAGTCTCTGAAGTACGAAAACCAACACATGCATAGTTTCCCACCTCAATCTCATCATAGGTTTTCCAGGTGTTTCCTGGGCTCAACTGAGCCAATGGCTCCCCATCCCCCCAGCTCACCACCACATTCATGGCTGCCTCCACTCATGCCGAGCCACAGCACGTGGCCTCACCAGCCAGAGTTGTTGCTCTCAATATGTGGTTATGCTAAACCAAGGCAGAGGCAAGAAGAAACTTTTCCTTAGAAAATGCCATACCATTAGGCTGATCTACCAAAGACATAGCTCTTCCTGGAGTGCACAGGAAAATGCAGATTCTGTCGTAATTTCAAGTGGCTGGAATCCTCTCTGAACAGCACCTTTTCGGTGTCTGGATGTTCAGACCCAGTGCTGTTTCTCTTACATCACCTGTTAAGGAATACTTGCAGTAAATAAATACACAGGAAAACTCCATTGACCTAAATAACTATTTGCCTGTCTCCTCCAGACTTAACTGATAAGAAAGCAGGGGTTCCTTAGAGGCTTCAGGGTAATCACGAAGGAAACAATACAGAAAACTATAGTGGCGATATATTTCAGGTAATTCCTCGCGACTAGACTCTGGCCACAACCATCCGTTTCACTACTGCTTCCCTGAGTTGCTTTCTCGCTTTTCTCTATCAGAGCCTCAAATCAATCTGTAACTACTGTTGGGAGGGCTTGCAGAGCGGCCATCGTTTTGTGTGGAACACTCTGCACTAAGTCCCTTTCTTCATTAAGAGACTCTGAACCTCATAATGGGCATTAAGCAAGCAGAAGAGGGCACCTGACAGTAAATGTTTCCATTTAAAGCAGACTTCTCCAGAAGCTAGGAACAACAGAAGGAACACAGCATTCAGGAAAAGGGAGACGATGAGCCTGCATCAGCATTGCAGAGCTCCTCATTTCCAGAGAGTGTAAATGGACTCCCTAAATGCCGCTTCCCTGCCAGCTGACCCACTGTTTATTAGCTGTGGAGAGAGGGATCAACAGCAGTTAGTTCCTCCATCCATGGTGATCACCTCATTGGCTTTCTGCAGTGTGAATGGATGATCTCTTCAGCTCTCTCAGAATCATCCTATTTGGGGGCCTCCCCCGGAAGGCAGCTTCCTAGACAACTGTCCCCATTCAGTTTCCAGGGGAAAGGGATCCTCTGAGACTCTTTTCCTCATTGAGGGTGATACTGGTTCCTTCCCTGATTCCCCAGTTTCTCACAGTTGTATAGCTTGCTAAGATATATACCAACTGAAGTCAATCTTCTTCCGGGATGCCCGGCAGGAAGACAGACTTCCCATGACCACAATGTGCTCAGCAGACCAGTGCACGTGACAGTACTATCCGAGGTTAGCACAGCCTTTGCCTGGTCGCTTCATCTCAAGCTCAGTAATGATATTTGTTCTGTGTACCTGCCATGCCAGTATGTGTTAGCTTCCTGTAGTCTTAGGCTAGATAGCCAAGGCCTCACCACGGACATCTGCTAATAGCTATGTTGTTTTGAGTGGGATCACATTCTGTAGCCCAGGCCTCTTACATCAAAGCAATTCTGACTCAGCTTCCCAAGTGCTAGGATTATAGATGAAAGCCAGTGCGCTTGGCTACTTTCATATAATTAACTTTCTTTATTCAATTTCTTTTCTCGTGGGATGCTGGGGTTCAGGTCTTGCACATGCTGCACAAAATTGTTCTACCAATGAGCTAATTCTCCTTTATTTTCTGTCTTGTGCTAGACCATAAGTAATAACCACTTAGAAAATCCTTGCATTCTCAAGGCTCCCTTCATATATGGAAGCATTGCTTGGCCTTTAATAATTTCTGTCCCACTCACCATCCTTAAAACATTATTGCATGTTAACTGCACACGATCCGCACGAGCTTGCTCCCATTGGACTACTGCTCCATAAAGGAGCCCATCTTTCTCATGCCAAGATTATCCCTAAACTTTTGCCCATATTAGACACCTCTTTAGCGATGAGGCAAAAAAAAAATCTGTTAGATTTCTACACAAAATAATCTAAGGCACACCTACACCATGACTTTTACTTTTAAAAAAATCTGAATTTACTATTTTGTCATAGTGAGTTGGCCAGGATTCAGAATTGATCACAATCCTAACTTGCCAAGTTAGTGAATGTTCCTGAAGTCATGCTGAGAAACAGTATGGGCTTTCAATGTGAAGAAATTTCCAGTATCCGAGCCAGGACAGCCTGGTTTTGACAACGAAAATTCCCTGTAGATAACCAACATTCATCATGTAATCTTCTAGTGCATAACCACAGGAGAGCCAAACTGACTTCTGTGGTGATTATTTAAAAAAAAATAGAAAGAAAGAAAACTCGAGGAGACTCACCTCCTGGCATTTTGGATAAATGCCCATAGTTAAAGTTGAAATTTTTTAATGTACGCTACAATCCTCTCTTTGATCTGATTCTTCTACTGGATTTTTTTATCTTCTCAGTCCAGGCAGAAATATATTTAGCCACAGTTAACCCTCTAGATATGGGAATTTTAATCTCAGCTCGAAGAATACGTGACTCCCTAAAGTATTAAAATCTGAGCATAAAATACAATGTAAACAATGAATTTATTATATTCGATGGCAGAAGCACATGGCCAGGCTCTGTTTCTCAAGCAAGCTCTGAAGTGTATGGAGCTCTTGGTTTAATGTTTGGAATTAAGTCACAAAGATGTGTGTCATAACACCAGAAAGGAGTCGACACAAACATACCAGTCTAGGTTATGCTCGGAAACACAAACTTCATTTTTACATCCCATATATGCTTGGGGTTTTGTTTGTTGTTTTTTGAGACAGAGTCTCACTGTGTAGCCCTGAGGGCCTGGAAATCACCCTGTAGGTAACCCAGGCTGGCATCCACCTGAGATCTGCCCCTCTCTGCCCATTTCTGCCCCTCTCTGCCCATTTCTGCCCCTCTCTGCATGTGATGGCTTGTATATGGTTGGCCCAGGGAGTGGCACTATTAGATGTGGCCTTGTTGGAGTGGGTGTGTCACTGTGGGTGTGGGCTTTAAGACCCTCACTCTAGCTGCCTGGAAGCCAGTATTCTGCTAGCAGCCTTCAGATGAAGAGATGGAACTCTCAGTTCCTCCTGCACCATGCCTGCCTGTATGCTGCCATGTTCCCGCCTTGATAATAATGGACTGAACCTCTGAACCTGTAAGCCAGCCCCAATTAAATGTCCTTTATATGACTTGCCTTCGTCATGGTGTCTGTTCACAGCAGTAAAACCCTAACTAAGACATTGCACCTCTGGCTGTGCGAGGATTAAAGGCATGTACTTCCACAACTGGCTTTTGACTGTGTTCTTGTTGACTCTTTTCCTTAGCTTTGGAGGCTGAAGACTTGGGGGAATTTTGCACTGGGAACACTATGAAAGACTCGGAAAAGTGAAAGAGTGAGAAAGAAATGAAGCTGAAGACAGATAAGGCGATGCTACAGAACCTTGTAAGGATCAGAGTGATGGAGCTAAAGGTGCCCTTGAACTGAGGCCTCTCTAGTCAGTCAGGCTGTACACAGAGAAGGGAACTCCTGAGATTAACCCTGGTGCGTACTAGACAGCTAGTTCTGTTGTTTCACTGTTTTGAGACAGGGTCTTCCTATGTAGCTCTAGCTGGCCTGGAATTTGCTACATAGACCAGGTTGGCCTCAAATTGAGAAAGATCCGCCTGCCTCTGTCTTCCAAGAACTGGAATTAAAAGCATGTGCCATCATGCTCAGCTGGTAGAGAGTATTTTAAAGAATGGTCAGTGTCATTGTATCAATGTCACCAATGTATCAATGGTCATCATGTTAGTTATGGTCATCTGTATCCCACCAACAATGTGGTGAAGACTTTTTTCTACCTACCCTCATCAGCTTTTGTAATTGGCACATGGAACTTTCTATTTCTATCTCCATGACAACTATTGATATGTATCATTTATTTTCATGTTGTTAGATTATTGATATTCTTTTTAAAAATATTACTTACATCATTTGCCCATTTTAAGTACATTGTTTATTTTGGGGTTTTTTAAATTCTTTCTATATTATAAAGGTTAAGCTTGTCCAATAAGTGCTTGATAAATATTTTCTCCATTCTGTAAGCCATCTCTTTATCCCACTAATTGTTCTGTTGCTTTCCCAGAGCCATTTCAGTTAATATCATTCCATTTGCCAAGTTTTTATTTCATTTTCTATGCTTTTAAATTAGCAGAACATTGACAGAACCAATGTATCAAATACTCTGTGTTTTCTCCTATAGTTTTAGAGTTTCTGATCTTACAAACCTTTGTGGTCTATTTTGAATTTTATGCAAGATAAGGGGTAAGGGCTACGTGTTAGTCTTCCACCTATAAATATACAGCTTTTCCAGCACTGTTTATTTTATTTTATTTTATTTTTTGGTTCTTTTTTTCGGAGCTGGGGACCGAACCCAGGGCCTTGCGCTTCCTAGGCAAGCGCTCTACCACTGAGCTAAATCCTCAACCCCCTCCAGCACTGTTTATTAAAGACACCTTTTTATTCTCCATTATATATTATTGGCACCTTTCTTGGAAATGAATTGGCTATAAAAACCTGGGCTTCTCTCTTGGATGGTTATCCTGTTCCATTGATTGACTCAGTCCCCAACTTTGTTTTTGTTGTTTATGTTGTTTTGTAAAAACCATACCATGGCTCTATAGTATGTCATGAAGCCAGCTTAGCTCTTGCATTCACCTTCCCCCATTTGCTTTTGGCTACTCTGGCCACTAGACTCTCTTGTACCTCCTTTTGAAAATGTTTATTTTTATTATTTATATGCATGTATGTCTCTGTGAGAGTTTCTACCATGTGTATGTCTGTGGGAGCGAGAGGAAGGCATTGGCTCTCTGGTAACTTGAGTTGTTGCAAGACATCAGACATGGTTGCTGCGAACTGAACTCCAGTCTTCCGGAAGAGCACGACGTGCTCTTAATGCCTCGGCCATCTTTCCAGTTATCTCTTGTACTTCTATACAAACTGGAGATTGTTTTTCCAGTTTTGAGAAGAATGTATTTTTGAGAAGAATGCTATTACTATTTTGATGTGGGCTGCTTTGAGTCTACAGGGTACTTTGAGTATATGGATATTTATTAATTAGTAGTAGGGATTATTCTTTAAACCTCATTAATTATTCCTATTCATAATCATACTAGTCTTCCTCTGAGTGTTTTCAATTTCTTTCTTCAGTGCTAACATGATTAATCTTAATGATTAACTTGATGGGATATAGAACCAGTAAGGAAACAAATCTCTGGGTGTGTTTGTGATAAGATTATCTAGCATAAATTAATGGAAATAAACAGAGTCATCCCGAATGTGGTAGTACTGGAGCTGAAACCATGGCTTAGTGCTTAAGAGGATGGGCTATTCTTCCAGAGGACCTGCTATTAAACATTCATATGGAATTCAACACATCCATATCTCCAGTTCCAGGGGAATCTTCTCACTTTTAGATTCAGCAGATATTAGGTACTTCGTGGTTCATGGACCTACATGCACACAGAACATCCCAACACATTTAATCAAATATTAAAGTGGGTAGTACTATTCAATGATCTAGGATGCATGCCTAAATAAAAAGAAGAAAGCGAAACCGAGTACAGACATGCCTGGATGCTTGCTTCCTGACTGTAGATGCTTCTTGCTCTTGCCACAATATTTTCCCTACAATGAGATGCAGCACCTAAACTTTGAGCCAAAATAAAACCTCCCTCCCCTCAAATTGCCTCTTGTCAGTTATGTGGTCATAGCATCAATAAAAGTAACTAAGGATTCTATGGTTTTTATTATACAAGTCTTTCACTGTCTTAAGTTTACTCTTAGGTTATTTCTTTTTGGCTATTGTGAAGAGGATCACTTTCTGGCAAACTCATTTTCATTTTAACATATAGAAAATCTACTGGTTTGTCTGTACTGATTTTTTATCCTGATTTTTTTTTGATAATTAGCTCTAATAATCTTCTGGTGGAGTCTTCTGAGTCTTTAACTGTAAAGCCATGTCACAGACAGACAAGGATAATTGGGATTCTTCCTCTTTATTTGTATTCCTTTTGCTTCTTCCTCTTGCTTAATTACATATGCTATTTATTTCTTTTCCCCCTTTCTCTATCTCTAATCATATTTATTTGCTATTCTTTTCTTTATTGGTGAACCTAGATGAAAATCTATTAATTTTATTTATAATCAGAAAAGCAGCAGCTCATTGTTTGAACACATTTTCATATTCTTTACTCTCCATTTATTTCTGCTCTAATATTTGTAATTTCTTTCCTTCTACAAATTTGGATTTTCATTGCCTTCCATATATTTGACACGAATTGTTAGAACTGCTGAACTTGTTGCCTCAACAATCTGTGAATGTTCTATTTCTCTTTTCATATGTTTTTGAGAAATTGGATAATTTAACCATTGGATGCATCTATGAGCCTTTGTTTAAAGGTGTGTTGTTCAGTCTTCATGAGCTGGCATAATTTCTCAGGTTTTTTTTTTTTTTGTGTGTGTGTGTGTGTTGACTTCCACTGTTATTTTATTGTGATCAGAAGAGGTACAGCGTATGGTTTCAGTTTTCAGAAGGAGGTAAGACTTGTTTGGGTTGTGAGGTGGCCTAGTGACTAAAGAGCTCGCTGTGCATACTGGTTAGTGTGATGGCCTACCTGAACTCCCATCACGTAGAAGGCAAACACAAGGGATCCCCAGAGCAAGCTGGTGGACAAGCAAACTAGCTGAATTGCAAGCTCTAGCCTCAAAGAATAAGACACAGAATGACTGAGGAAGACACTGATATCAACCTTGAGCTTCTACATGAACATACACACACTGTACTAAGCACCCATGTAAGCAATATTATTCACACAAGCACAACACACACAGAGAGAGGAACATGCAAAAATAAAAGGCTTGTTGTATGCCCCATGTATGTTTTTGCTGAAAAGAAAGTTCTAGAGATTTCTGAGAAGAATGTGTACTCCGTAGATGTTAGATATGATATTCCTTAAATGCTCTGGTGATCCTGAAACTCTTGCATAAACCAGGATAACCTCTAACTCAAAGACATCAGCCTGCTTTAAAGTTATGTATCACCATGCCCACACACACACACACACTCTCTCTCTCTCTCTCTCTCTCTCTCTCTGTCTCTCTCTCTCTCTCTCTCCAAGTCCAATTTGTGCTACATATAGTCATTTATATGAGACCATGCACTGGAACATGGTCAATATCTTTAAAGAGCAGGGGACACACACAAAAGCCAACAATTGTCAATAGGTCCTCAGCTAGGAGTAGGGGCTTGTGAGCCACTCCTTCCTCCAAGCCAGAATACTGAGTGGCTTGATCCTTTCTAGGTCTTGTGCAGGCCATCTCAGGTGCTGTGAGACCATGAGTATAGCCAGTCTGCTGTGTCCAGAAGACTCTGCTTCATTCCAGTCTCATTCTTCTCTTATTCTTACATCATCCCACCTCTACATGGCTGGTCTCAGAGCCTGAGGAAGAAGCGTAGAGTTATATATGTGTCACATTTGTGCTGAGTCTTCCACCAATTCCCTACACTTTGATCAGTTATGAGTTTCTGGGTTAACTGCCACCCAGTGCACACACAGACTCCTCTGATGCAGACTGAGGGCTGAACTAAGCAATGGGCACAGAAATATGAATTTAGAGTGCTTTTGATACTATGCCATTTTAGTATAACAATATTATTGTGTCTACCCTGGGGCATTTCTTCACTGGCGAGGCAAGTTTATTTTGCTGGTTGTCTCTCAACAGTTTTTGAGAATTTCATATCTGAGTACTGTATATAATTTCTACTCCACACCCCCCACCCCATGCAACTGCTGCTATGTTCTCTCCTAATCCCTTTCAACTTTATGACATCATCTTGTTACCATTACATACACTAATAACATACACATATTTTGTTGTTTAAATAAACATAAAATGATAGTAGCCTCTCCTCGTGAGCTTCCCCTCCCTCCATGCTAGAATACTGACTAGCTCGATCCTTTATAATAATCCTGTGCAGGCCATAATCAGTTTCCCTATGTATTTTTCAGTCATCGTTTATCTTTTATTCTTTATCCTTTATTCCTTACCTCTCCCTGCTCTCTTTTTCCTCAGTATTGCCCTCTATCTCCTAACCCAACATAAAGATGCCCACCCATTATGTTGGGTTTTAATCCATTCAGTCAGTCTGCATCTTCTCTGTCTAAATGTATGCATATATATCTATGAATATGAATGCATATGTGCCCATATATATGTGCATGCGTGTGAAGACCCCAGCCTGAAGTCAGGTGTCTTCCTCTATTGCTCTCTATTCTTTGAGATAGAATCTCTCACCAACTTGGAGCTCGCCTCTTCTGCTAGGCTGGCTAGCCAAAAGTTTCCGAAAATCTTCCTGTCCTTGCTTCCCCTCAGCTTGCTCTCTGCTGGAAATACAGATATGTAGCACTGTTCTTGGCCACTTGCTGGTACTAGGGCTCTGAACTCGGGTCCTCTTGCTTGCATGGAAAGCATTTTACCAACTCAGATGTTTCCCCAGCTCCAGTTTGAATCTTTTAATCAGAGGTTGTTCATTTATATTTAAGATTTTTATTGATCATAAGAACTTATACCTTACATTCTTGATGACTTTCTAGTTATTTTTAATATTTTTTGTTTGTATCTAATGGTGTGGTATATTGGACTATTTGATCTATTTCTTTTCATGAATCTGCTCGTCCTGTGAGACTTGAGCTCCCCATGCTGGCCCTCTTACTGGGTTGTCTTCCTCACTCTTGGATGTGGGACTTCCTTAATAAGCATATTTTGTAAGGCAGGTCTGCATTATGAATTCGCTCATTTTTGTATGTCTTTAACATCTACATTCTGGCCTTAATATTCTAATAATGTTTTTGTATACAATATTCTTGGTTGGCATTTTTTTTTCAGAAATTGGAACACATAATCACCTTCTTTGCTAACTAGAAAGATTTTCTATAACAAATCAGCTGGGGTAGTCAAGGGCTATCTTCAAATGTGACATTCTGCCTTCCTTTTTATAGATCTTGTAACTTTAGTATGATACATTTAAATATAACATGCTACTACAAAATTTTTATGACCATTTGGGGTCATATGTGTCCACAGACAGAGATGTTAACGTAACTTTGAATATTAGACTCATTTTCTCTTATTATTTCATTAATTGCTTTCATGATCTATCATTCTTCTTTTCTTTATTGGGCATTTCAAAAACATACATATTTATCCAATTGTTTCAAAACCAGAAATGTTGGTGTCTTCTCTCTCTCTCTCTCTCTCTCTCTCTCTCTCTCTCTCTCTCTCTCTCTCTCATCTTCTCAAGCTTAAATAGTTTTTCCCCCTCTTGGTCCATCTGTCATAGTTTTCAACAGATTGTGTTCTGGGATGTTTTTCTTTGTATTTTTTTTTCTTTTAGATCACTATGTCTTTGCTGAGCTTTTTAAAACATTCCTATTCTACATGGTCTTTCGAATGTCATTTAACTGTCGACCCATATTCTAGGATCTCACTGAGATTTCTTTTAAATAATTATTTGCGTGTGAGAGAAAGAACTCATGCTATGGCACACATGTGGAGAAGACAGACCAGATCTTTGGAATCTGTTCTCTCTCCACCTTGTGGAATTTGGAGATTGAACACTTGTCATCAGTCTTGACTACAAGCCTGTCTCCCTGCTGCTCCATCAGCAGAGCCATCACTGAACTCCTACATGCTTTTGTTCACAACCATTACTTTGTGGCCTGTTGCTAGAGCATTTTTTGTATTCTTCAAAGGCATCCCTCTACCTGTGTCTTCGCACTTTCTTGTTATGTTCAGATTTACACCTTTTAAATCAGTTAGCATTGTCTCTTTTCATGGGATGACATTAGTAGGCAGCTGCTTCATACAGACATGAAATGGCTTCATTTCTTGATTGGCATGGTAATATAGTCTCCCTACAAGTTGCTTGGCTATAATCAATGACTTTAGGCACACTGAGTACTAAGGGAGAGTTGGAGAAACCCTCTGTTAACTGTGGGCCATGCAAGAGTGGGAACACTAGTAGTTCAGGTAAGTGGGAACCAGATAAGATTGGGTGATCACTGGGTGGTGGATGCTCCCTCTGTACTTACTAGTACAACCGGAGTAGTGGCCCCATGAGGTAATGGAGACTTCCTTAGATGTTACTGATGCTAGTCAGCCCTGCTACTTCTAAGGGCTCTTCCACTGCTAACTCCAGCAGCAATGAAGGGATTGAAACACATTTTCAACTTAGCAGCAGTGCAGACCTACGCACTGCAGTGAGCAAAGCAATGTGGGAGCTATGGCCCTTGCTCTGTCCCTCACACTCAGCTCTGAAGCAGCCCCAAGTCACATACCAAATAGAGGAGAGATGATAGCAGGAATCCCAGTGTTCCTCTCTACTGTTCTGATGCTGGTTCAAGTCTGGGGCTTCAGCAGCTGGTGGACTCAGGGTTTTTCTCCTCAGGCAACAAAGTTTCTCTTGGCCCTATTGGCTGTGCATGTCTGAGGGCCTGGAAAGTATGCAGTAATGTCTCTGTGTTTTAACTTATATTTCCTTATCACTGCTACTAAATGCTTTTAGATACTTGGTTATTTCTCTTCTTTGGGAAGCATTTATAAATGAGGCTTAGCATATGATGTAACACATTGGCAGTTGAAAGAATAGTAGAATCAAGAATTTTCTGACTTTTCCCATTTCAGTCCATTTCAGTAGATTGTAAAAGAATCCCTTGACTTGCCTACACATCCTGTCATAAGACCCTCATCTAGAAGATTCACTCAATACATGCAACGAAAAGGAATGTCAACATCTCCAAGGTCTAATGAACTTTTGCAGAAAAGATCTAGTTAAAACAAAATCATACCACTTCAACCCCTTCATCAGGCAAAGGCAATATAAAATACATGTACCATTGAGTGATCCATTCCTTTTTATTAAGATAAACCCCTTTGTGTATCTACGGGTTCCATATATATATATATATATATATATATATGCAAATAGAATGAAACTACTTCTAGTTCATTGTTAATGACTCCTCTGTGTTGCTTGCATTCACCCTTCATATTTTACAGTAGGTAATAGATTGTTGTTGATAGTATTTATCCCACTGTGCTATAGAAGAAAGGAGCCGGTTCCTTCCATCTCCACAGTTTTACTTCTATAACTTCTAACTTTGCGATTGGGTGTTGTAGACTGTGACTAACCACATTCCTATTCATTCTATAAGACTGACTTCCTTCCTAGTTTCCAAAAATAAGAACATAAGATATTTATCCTTCTGTGCCTGGCTTATTACACTTAACATAGTGACCTGGTCCACCTCTGGCACATAGCATATCATTTTTCTATAATTGTAATTATTAATTTAATGGATCATATTGCAGTTCCATTTTTTTATTTCTTTTAGAAACCACCATACATTTTGTCACAGGAGCTACACTAAAGAGCAAGAGTCCTCCTTTCTCTACATTCTTAATAGCAGTTTCTGTAATAGATAACAGACATTCCAAGTAAGTAGGGTAAGGTGATGTCTCGTTGTTTTTATTTTATTTACCCCATGATGTTCTTATTAATGATTTTGATCTTTTCCCCTTTTATAGTCTCATCACTGTGACAAAGCACCTGACAGAAAACCACCAAAGGGAATGAAGGATTTATATCTGCTCACAGAGAGCTTGGGGTGCCTGCCCATACTGTATCCACAGTCAGGAATCAGACAGGAATGAACACTTGTGCTCAGCTCACTTTCTATCTACTCAGGTCAGGACTCTAGCTTAAGAAATGGTGCTACCCACAGTTTAGCTGGATCATCACATCTTTGTTAATCAATGTAATCTCTACGGACAGGCCCACAGACAGGCTCATGTCCTAGGTGGTTCTAGATCCTGTCAGGTTGACAACATTAACCAAACACCCTATACCTATTGCTCATTTGTATGTCTCATTTTGAAAGTCTACTTAGATCCTTAGCCAATCTTCAATAATGAAGTATTTTTTCCTATACTTTAGGTTGGCTCTTGAATCTGTTGATTATTTGCCTTGCCATATTTCACTTATTGTCCATATAATACCATTTGTCTGCTTTTGTGTCCAGTGTTTTGAGTATCTTAAACAACGACAACCATCCACTTACATCAATGCCTATAAGTATGTTCCCCTGTATTTTCCAGAAGTCACCTAAGTGTATGGTGGATATGTAGATCTCCAATCCATTTTAAGTTACGTGATCTGTTTTTCTCTTTTGTGTATGTACATCTAGTTGCCCAGTACTATTTGAAGATATTGCCATTTCTGCCATGTATATTCTCAGCACTTTTGTCAAAATTCACTTGGCTGTGTGTATATGGATTCATACCTGGATTCCCTTACTCTGTCCTTATAATCTGTCAATTTGTCTTCCAATTTGATGGATTTTTGATTGCTATAGATTTGGAATCTTGAAATAGGTAGTTATTTCTATGTCTCCTACTTTTTTTTTCAGAATCCCTTTTTAATAATGAGTGTTTTAAGATTTCATATTAATTTCAAGATCCTATTTCTGTAAAGAATGTTGTTTGTATTCAATGGTCACTGCACTGAATCAAAAAAACCACATTGGATAGTATGGCCATTTTAACATTACTGATGAATCTAATAAGCACAGGCTCTCTTTCCTCTGCTTCCTCTTCCTACTCTTCCTCCTCCTGTTCCTTCTCGTCCTTCTCCCTCACATCCCCCTGCTCATCAACTTCTATGTATCCTTCCCAAGTTTTCTTCTAATTTTTAGAAGTCATTGCAAATGGCATTATTTCTTGATTTGGTTTTAGGAAAGGTTGCTATTTTGATGCCTTTTATTTCTTTGTTTCGTCTAATTACCTCTTATTAGGACTTCTAAAATGATATCAACAAAAGTGGTCAAGCTGGGCATTCTTGTCTTCTTCTGGATGCTGGGTAACTGCCAGTGAGCTGTTGTTTTGGGGGTAGTCATATAAAGACTTTACTATTTGGAATTACGCTCTATCTACATCTAATTTATTCAGTTTCATCAGAGATGATATTGGGGATTATCAAATGTTTTTGTGCTTACTTGGATGATCATACAGCTCTTGTCTTTAATATATGGATGTTAACTATTGCATTTATTCATTGGTAAATGTTTAGTCATCCTGAAGTCTTTATGGGGGAATCTCACTTTACCCTTTTTAAATGGAATCTTGAATATGGTTTGTTTGTATCCTAGTGGGAAGTTTCACATCAATTATCAGGGTTATGGGATTTTAGTTTTATGTGTTTGGTTCGATATTAGCATAATGCAGTACCTTAAAATTAGTTTAGTAGTGGTCTTTCATTTTCCAGTTTTGGTATAGTTTGAGGATAATTAGAATAACTTTTAAAACTATCTTATAAAAATCAGGTGTCAAACTCTGTTATTGGAGTTTTGTTTGATGTGAAATAGTGAAATAGTCACTATTTCAATCTTGTTACTCTTTATCTGTTTATATTTTATATGTCTAATAAACAAACTCTTGCTGGTTATAAATGGTCAGAAAATTTGACCATTTGTTGAAGGTTTTTCTGTGAATAAGGGATAGTTTATGCCAGTTTATGATCCATTGTGTTTCATAGTAAATCCTCCCTTATTCATGTTTGATGTATAGGGTCTCCTTTTTTATTTGGTTAGTTGAGCTAAAAGCTTTTAAATTTTATCTTTTTCACAGAATAAGTTCTGTTTTTAATTGCTTTTGTTTGTTTTGATTAAAATTTCAATTACTTTCTGTCTTAGGGTTGCGTTGCTCTGAATAGATGCCATGACGTTGGCAACTCTTATAAAGGCAAGTATTTAATTGGGGTTGGCTTACATTTCAGAGGTTTAAGTCCATTGTCATCATGGCAATAAGCGTGGCGGCAGGCAGGAAGAAATGATGCTGGAGGAGTTCTAAAGAAGCATCAGGATGGAGCCAGGAGTTCTAAATTCCAATCTGCAGAGAGCAGGAAGGGTGAGAGAACCAGTGGACCTGGCTTCATCTTCTGATACCTGTGACACACTCCCTCCAACAAGGCCAAACCCACTCCAACAAAGCCACACACAACAAGGCCACACCGACTCCAACAAGGCTAAACTTACTAACAGTGCCAATCCCTATGGGCCTATGGGGGACAATTTCACTTAAACCACATCTCCTTATCCTAATTATTTTTTTATTTTCTAAGTCTGTAAAACACATCATCAGTTATTTATAACCTTTCTCTTTTACATATGCGTTTATTACTTTATTTTTTATAATATTGCTCTTGATATAACTATATATAATACAGTTTATCTTTGTTTCCATTCAATTCAGGAAATGTTGGCTATTTAAAAGCACGATGCTCAATTTCCATTTATTTATAAATTATGTCTGATTTATTTATAAATTATGTCTGATTTATTTTTAGTCCTAATTCATTGTGGTAAAGAAGACACAGCATCTGATGTGGAATTCTAGAGAGCTGCAGGGTACAGCAGTGCAGGACGTAGGATGGTCAGGAAATGTGGGGAAGGCGCTGTGGGCTCAGGAAACATGCCAGGTAAATATGTGTAAATGAAGGATGGGGATGGGGTTGACAGACTTCCCAGGGAGCCAGGGGTGCTATTTCTCCATAGGCAGGTCTGGGAGTGTGGTAAGGTGTCTCCTCACCAGGGAAAGCTAGTAGTTGATTTTATCGAGAACCTAGGCCTACAGTTTATTTTTTCTATTGATCCATTAATATCTTTCTTTGAAATCACGCTCATTATATTGCTTTATTCATTGCATAGGTAGCTCCCTAACCATATGATTGATGGTTCTGTAAAAACTGTATTTATAGTTAGATTTTGTTGTAAATATTTTATAAATCATTTTTTAATATTAGAAAAAAAAACCACTACTTCTCTCTCTGAATGTCTGCGTTCTTACACTGGAGATGATAAGATACCAACAGTGCAGTGAAATAATAGGGTAACTCTAGCCAGTCTTTGTCCATGCACATCAGTGATCAAAATTTCAGTATCTTTTATGTCCACAAGCATATTGGGTATTTTTAAATAGATCAGTTTAAATATCATCTGACTTACCTGGGGAGAAGCAATTTGAGGCAGTCTCAGGTTGAGAGGAAATTGGCTGAAAGAACATTTCATATTGCTAACAATTACTACTATTGAGTAAGAAAACTATGAAGCTGGAGAGAGGGTTTGGTGTTTATCACCGAACTTTAAAAGTACTTACTGCTATTACAAACGACTCGGGTTCAATTTCCACCTGGTGGGCCACAACCATCTTTAACTCAACTTCCAACAGATCCCATGCCTTTTTCTGGTCTCTCCAGTCTTCTGAATGTGCATGGCAGACATAAACTTCATGCAGTCACACACAAATATACACTTTAAGCTTCCTTTTAGAAAAAGTTACAGGTGAGGAATTTTCAAGATCGGACGTCACACTTTCTAGGGAAGCTTTCTGACTTTTTCTAAACAGCACCACCATAATAGAATATTATGGACTGACTGCTTAAATAACAAAGGTGTTTCTTAGTTCTTGGAAATAGGAAGTCCATCACCAAAAGGTGTTAGATAATTCAGTCCTGGGTCAGCCTGTCTTCTGGCCAAAGAGAACCACTTTCCCACAGTCTAGATCACCTTTCCTTGGTGCATCCACATGGAGAGGCTGCTCCTTGGTCACATGACAAGCCAACTAATCCCACAATGTTCTCTGAGCATATCTAGTCATCTTTACCCCTCAAAGGTCCCATGTCTAAATACCATAATTCTGGATATTTGTCCTTTTAAAAATATATTCAGAAGAGATCACATTCATTCCTTAACATCTTCATTAAATAAGTACTTTTCACTTAAAAATGCCTCCAGCATTTTTCAAAATAAAATTTTAGAGAAAAAGAAAATGAACTATTTAAAGCCCAAGCAGAGGAAATATTCTCCACGAGTAACTGTGATGCCATTGACATTGGAAATTGAGTCATGTAGTCATTAGGTCTATATTCTGTCACACCTACACTCACTAAATGTATAGACAGGATAAACATAAACATCCTAAATATAATTTCTGTGCTTCTCCATTAGTAACATATAAAGAGATAACATTTTTAAAAGATTTATTTATTTTATGTATATGAGTGCTCTAGCTACATGTACACCTGCTTGCCAGAAGAGGGCATCAGATCACATTATATATACATGGTTGTGAGCCACCATGTGGTTGCAGTGAATTAAACACAGGACCTCTGGAAGAGTAGTCAATGCTCTCAATCGCTGAGCCATCTCTCTGGCCCAAGATGACATCTTTTATGAATGTACTATAATAAACATATGAGCTGTGATTAGCTTAAGTACCCATAAAATATAACTTAAAACAGCAAAGTATCATTTCTTTAAACATGAAATTAATGAATATAAAAGAAAATAGTGGAGAAACATTAGATCTCACTGAACCACTAATAATGGAAATATGAATTAATACTATGACAATATATGCAATGAGACTTTCAAATATAATAGTTCTCTTCCCTCAGTCATCACTGTATGGTATGCATCTTAGAATCTGAAAAAAAAAAAAAGCATAACATCCAGATACCAAATCATTACAAAATTCAGTTTGTTTCAAACTATACAATCTCAAACACCAGTAAATCATTATAAATTACTGTAATCAAACCACCATGACTTCTGTCACATAATGCAAGTTCACAGGGTTGAAAAATTGTGTACTACTACTCTAACTATAGTTATTTATTCCAATTTATATTCATATGTAAAAAGGCTTATGTGTGTTTATACATATGTTGAAATATATACATATATATAATAAAATGTTGGAATTATTAAAACTAAATGATGTCTATCCGGTGGCAATTAGAGGAAAATACACCTAAAATTTTCACAAAGAACTTGTTTATGATAAAATTTAAATCTTAAGTATCAAAACTTGATATACTTTTGTTTCATAGACATCAACATGTATTTTGGATAGAAACATAATCTTTTCATATAGTGGAATGCACTACTTTTGGATGACCTAAAGAGGAAGAAGGATGAAGCCCCAAGTAAAAGAATTATGTAAGCATTCTCATTAATTAGGTTTCATAGACTTAAAACATTTTATCAAATCACTGTGGGGTATTTATTCTCAAAATATATTAAAGTCTAAGTTTTAGAACTTGTAAATGGCAGCCTAAGGATAAAATGTTTAGTGGCCTTGGAAATGTTTGCAAGGTGACTGTGATGAGTACTCCTTAGTTTTCAGTTTAAATCTGGGATGAACTAAAACCCCAAAATGGCTAGCCACACCCATGATGGATTTTTGCTTAATAATTTAATGTGGAAAGATCCACTTCTAATTTGGGTCTCTGAAGTGAGAAGACAGAGATTTAGTCTTTTGAGGTGGGAAGACACATCTATACTCTGGGCTCCTTTTCATGTTGGAAGCTACCTAAAGAAGATGGAAGAAGGAAGCTCTTGTTCTTGTGCACCTCACTAGCTCTACATCCCTTTACTGGCATTAAAGCCAGTGAACAAGTGAACAACTATTAGATTTCTTGGATCTTCCATTCAGAGACAGCCACTTCTGGATTAGCTGGACTGTAGCCTGTAAGCGATTCTAATAAACCCATATCTATCTATCTATCTATCTATCTATCTATCTATCTATCTATCTATCTATATCTAGAGAGAAATACAGACAGATAAATAATAGATAGATCAATTGATTGATCGATCGATAGATTCTATAAGTTCTGTTACTCTATAAAACCATGACTAATACAGTGACATATTATAGGTAGAAGCTAAGGAAACATTTGAAGAGCAGAATTCTAGGGCATCTAATGCACTGTTTACATTTCAACAATTAAACATGGGAACCACAGCTTTGTAGAACACTTGTTTTCATCCTTGTTTGGAGTGGCATCAGAATTTACCTAGGGTATGTTCCCCAGGCTTTACTCCATAAAGTGTGCCAAGAGACAACCCTTAGTACAATATAGGGACACTGAGGACAGTGAGAATAGAATCTCAAATGAGGGATTTTTAATTTAAATAATTATTATTTATAATATGTTTACAAAGTATGATGTTTCCCTGTGGGTTTTCGTACACATTTTGCTTGGGTTAGGCTCTTTCCTTTGCCCCCTCCTCCCTCTGGCCTCTTCTCCATTATACTGTTTTCCCCAGTATAGTTACTAACATGAAATATGCTTTAGTACATCTGTGTGATCCACCCTTACCAAAGACCAACTTCCAAATAAGCACATTATTTAGAACCATTTAGTTTAAACTTGGAAAGCCACTTACATGTAAAAATGTCATGAAAGTAAAATGCAAATGAGTGATCTCTTAGGATTTGGCAAAGTCTTGGAGATAATTTTCGTATTTGGCACAGTCAGTTTTCTTCAAAAGTTAATTATTTAGGGGTATGGATGTAGCTTAGTTGGAAGAGTGCTTGTCTAGCCTTGCTTCACCAGCGCCACATGAACCTGACACGGTGGTCCACACCTATACTCACTATACAGGAGGTGAGACACGAGGTTTTGAGATTCAAGGTCATCTTCTGCAATACAGTTAGGGCTATAAGAGATACCGTCTTTAAAAACATCACTTTAAGTGCTCTTCTGGAGAGGAAGATTTCATCAAAAAAAATTGAATTAACTAAATGCATAGACATACTCCATTCAAATGTTAGAACATCTACGTGAAAACTATTTTCAGATGATATGCAAAATATCAAAGAATTCTCCCCCAAAAGAGCCTCACCTCCACTGTGCCCCACCCAATAATCACACTTCAGTTCATATCTTCCAGTTCCTGCCTGCATCTTGCTCTATAAGAAGACATGGGTTCCGGGTTGGGATTTAGCTCAGTGGTAGAGCTCCTAAAGCGCAAGGCCCTGGGTTGATCCCCCCGGGAAAAAAAAAAAAAAAAAAAAAAAGAAGACATGGGTTCCCACCAGTCTCAAGTACCCTCCGCCTAATGTAGGAGGTTCGCCCTGAATTCTCGCTCTGATACTTCCAGCTCGATTCCTGTCTTACTGTTTTCCTAGTCATCTGACACAGTCCATCCCTTTGTTGAAACCATTATCCTTGGCATCTGAGTTTTACTCCTCTCATAGGATTATTCTGTCCCAAGATGCTGCTTAACTGTCTCTTTCCCCATCCCAAAACCACCACTTTTATTACTGCATCCACCAAGTATTATCAAAATATACATCTTTCCAAAAAACACTTCTTGAAAGATACAGCCTTCTTCAGCCTTTGGTCACCCCTCACCTCAAGCTTCACACATCATTTTCTCTCTCTGTACCTTTGTTTCTCTATTTCCTCACTCCTTTTATCTCTCACTCTCCCCCTTCATCTTTCAATCCTTTCATCTCCAATCAGTACCCCACTGAACTTTGAGATTGGTTGAGAAGCAGCATCCTTCATTCTCAGGGTCATTTAAATATTTTTGCTTATTATTTGGTAATGTTATACTGATCCTATCTCTCCTGGAGCCTGTGGAGTCATCCAGACTCTAGAGTCCAAGCATATAGCACCGTCCTTCCTCATCCTCACTACCCACTGCACAGGTCTAGTCCTGAGCCTCGTTCTTTTGGACCTGGTCTAATCTTTCACATTGTAAATGGGTTGGCACCTTATATACTCATGTCCCTGTTCTGATTGTGCAACTGCTATTATCCTCTCTTTAAGTTCTCACTGTATTTTATCCTACAGTTAGTTAGACATGCCTCTGCCTTTATCAAAGCAGAGTCCATTTGTAACGAACGCATTCACCTCAGCTCCGGCCCACAACTCTAAGTATAATTTCCCTGTGGACATGCATCGCCCAATTGCTTTTTACATTACCACAATATGACCACAGTGTAGAGTAGAGTAAACATGTATGGAGGAAGAACAGAATGGCAGAAGGGAAATCATGGCAGCCATATTTCTTTCTTACCCGGTAACACTGTTTGTAATGCTGGCTAAAGAATTCGGTGCCATAAGGCATTATTATACCTAATAATTCATTAATTCTTTATGCTTCAGAATCAAACATGTTGCTTTTGAGAGGTTGAGGCAGAAAAATCCTGAGCTCAGAACAGCACGGAATACATAGTAAAACCTTCATCTCAAATAAATAAATAAATAAATAAATAAATAAATAAATAAGATCATAAAACTTGCTAGGCACATTTTTTTAGCAGTATAGTATAACATGCACAATGGCCTGAGTCCAATTCTAGGGACCAAAATAAAGAATCGAGGGGAGTAAAGCAGGCCAGCTTCTTCCCTCTCAACATAAAGACAAACATGAGACTAAAGGAAGCATGACCTAAAGGAAATGGATTGTATCTGACTCATGTTCTTGGACTTTTTTTGCTAAACTACATGATACAAAAGCAGGCAAAGGTAAGATACCCAAGATCCCCTCCACCCCTCCACACACCTTTTTGTACATAGCATGGCTACGGGAAGGCTGGGAGAAAGTAAATATTAACAACTTAAGAACTTCTAACAATTATACCAGGGTCATTCTCCTTATGAACCTCTCTATAAGGGAGGTGCCTTGTTCCTGGTGGCTTCTGGTTGGAGGGGAAGATGACCTAAGCAGAGAGAACATGAAAGCTCTCATTTTATCAGGGTTATAGGAAATGTAAGAAGTCACAGAGCTGAACAGCTGAGAGGTGGCGGGGGCTAGACAGCAAAAGCAGGATAAACAGGAGTGGAGGCTCTCCCTGAAGTATGTCTGGGCTGCTTTAGTTAAGAACTAGAGACTTAAAAGCTCAGGATGAAAGCCTTGCTAGACAAAGCCAGTGTCTTGGCTTCAGGTACAAGCACCTCGAGTGTCTTTCCTGGTAGCCACTCATACTAAATTGTAGATGTGTGTGAAAATAACCCAAGATTCCCTTCGAAGAAACCTTGAGGAGTTAACGATATAGTCACAACAGGAAAAGGGTTCTCTTGCTTCCTCTGATGGCGTTCTGATCAGTACTTGGGGTTCCAGTGAAAAGAGAACGTGATGCCAAGTCCAGATTCAGGTTATGGGGCCAGTAGAAGTGGAAGGGCAATGATGTTGATTGTGGATTAAGTATGGAATTTGAAAAGCCATCAGCCCAAGAAAGCCAGGAAAATAAATTGGGATCTTAGTTAATGGGAAAAGCTGACACAAGATGCCTAGAGTCCTCCTAGGCATAGCAAGTACAATAAAATAAAATAAAATAAACGATATCCCTGTGCTTCCAGGTCTGACATGATGGAAGAGAACTCTGCCCTTCTGGTAATCTTCATTGCAAATGAAACAAGCCACCTTCACTGTTGGGCTGAGCTCATGTGGAGGAAAAACATGTTCTATTCAACTGACAATGGCACCCAATTTCAAAAGAAGATGTGCTACTACAGACTTCCAGTGAAGTAGTTTGGCCTTTGACCTAAAGCCTTGAGTAAGATGAAGGGGAGGACGGCACTGAGTATCTAGGTAGGAAGTGATTCCTAATGTGGAGAAAGTAATATTCATAAGAGATACTGTGAGAATTACCTGACAGGAGGACAGTACTTTCTCAACACAGCTGCTATCCCATCCTCTGATTCTCTTGTTTATTCTAATCTGGTGTTAATATGTCTATTACACCTCTGCTCTACGTCAAGGGGGAACACAGATCACTAGTATGATATTGTGAGAATTCTCATGGTACAGTTCTGATATTAATCATAATAACCACTAATAAAAATGCTGTCATTTATTGACTGAATGTTATCAGGTAAGTATGCTGCCAAGCTCTTGACACAGACAGATTCTAATAAACTACCAAAAAACTGAATGTTTCCATTAATATTACAGAAAACAAAAAAAATGAAGCTCAGGTAAGAAATGCGCCCAAAGGTCACACTAGAATATCCCACATTGTCTCCTGCACCTATGACAGTTTTCCTCAAAATAGTAAATGAACAAACCTCAAAACCTCACCTAGACCAGAAGGCCTCCCTCTGAAGCTGGTTCCACTTATAGGTTTCTGCACGCAGCAGCAGAACACCTTAGGGGGACTTAGCCCTGCTATAATCACTCCTAATATTTTCAACTATTCATCAAGATCAACAGAGATAAATCCCATAACCTATCAATCCTAACTCATTTGAGCTACAAGAGGATCTGATCGGACTTTGCTGCCTTTCTGTGACTTCTCATACACTATAATCTCTGACTTCGGGGGTTGGGGGTGGGGCGTTTCTTTCTGCTACTTTGTGCGCCAGGAAGTTCTAGGGCCCCATTTCCTGTTTCTCTCTGTATAAATCCACACTCCCTCCCTTAACCTCAGCCAAGATCGTATTTAATCCAGACTCCACCCTACGAAGAGCCAAGCTACCAATCTTGAAATTGGACATTCTTGTCTCTGCCAGAGAGCCCGAAGGCTCTTCCTTTACCGTGCAGAGTGTGCACGATGCGTCATTTCTTCAAAGCTATAGCTTTTGCCAACAGTGTGTTCTTACTGACTGTTCTGACACGAGCAGTGAATTACCACCCGCTTAACCCAAGACTCAGGATCTTGGAACGGCCTTTGCATTTCCCTCTCTGACCTTTGCTTTCCTTCTCTGGCCCTGAGTCCACTACAGCCACACTGTTGACAAAGCACATTCCTATGGTGGGCCTTGGTCCTAAATGTTCCCTTTGTTTAAAATGCCATTCTAAATATCCGCACAGAAAAATCTCCTTTTTGTCCAAGCCTTTGTTTAGTTCTAGCTATTCAAGGAGACCACTCTTTTCATACCTAGCTAGGCATCCTTGACCAACTGGGGCCTTCACCTGTTTTATATCCCTGTTGTAGTCAGCACCTTTCCGTACACTCTGTAGCTCTATTCCCTCATTTCTTTTGCTTAATTCATTACTTGTCTCCATTATTAAAATGTGACTCCAACAGGATCAATGCCTGTGATTATTTTGTCTAGTAGGGAATCTCAAGGGTACAGCTTACTTGATACATGTCTCCAATAATTATGCGTTGACTGAAGAAACATGTACATACTAAGACACATAGAGACAAAGCACTCCTATTTCTGAGCTTCTTACCCATATCCTTTCTGGTGTGCCTCACGATACTTTTGCTTAAACAAGACATTACTGAAAGTTTAATTCTGGGTCTGACATACCTGTCACAATTCATTCAATAAAGGACTAAAGCAGACAAATTCATTAAACACAGACACACACACACACACACACACACACACACACACACACACCCCACTGATGTTAATTATTACTTACAACTTTGGAATGAGTAACTCAAACAGAGCCCCAAAGTGTTATCGTCTAACTGCTGTAGGTGCCTGGCACCAAGCTGCAGCAACATATGTGTGAACTCCTCCTGTTCAGGTCTTAAAAAAGTCTTTCTTTAGATTCAAAGGAATCTCTGCCCAATACTGCCACCTACTGACAAGTAGGTGGGAAATCAGGACAACCACAAAGTGTAAACCAGTTCTACAAAGTGAGAAAACAATGGCCTTTCCCCGGAGATGGTCAACAAGGAATTTATTTCAATCCCCTATAACTAACTACACTACATCAAGGTTGTGCAAGTGGAAAAAAACAAGGTCTAGAATTACCTCGAAGGACTGTGCCAATGAGTGAGGTGACAAAGCAGCAAAGCGAGAGAAGGACGAGGAGAACAGAAGTCCAACCGCAGGTGACAGGGTAAACATCGACTCGCAAAGTTTTCATCAGCAACAAGAGTTCAAATATTTGAGACTCAAAGTAAATGTGCTTGTTTTCACATTACTGTCCCTTCCTTAGCCAAGCAGATGGCCACTGAAAATTAAAACTTAATAGATATGAAAAAAAGAAATCAAACCTCACTGCATTAATGGCAGGACATGTAGAAGCATATATATGTATGCATGCATGCATGTATGTATGTATATATGTCTGTATATGATATATATTAAGTAGATGTGTATATAAATATTGCATTATGTATACATGTGTATGTTTACATATATTGCATTAAGTATATGTGTGTATATATTTGCATTATGTATATGTGTGCATATGTATACATGAATGTATATGATATATATGAAGTAGATGTGTGTATAAATATTGCATCACGTATACATGTGTATATGTTTGTATATTTACATATATTGCATTAAGTATATGTGTGTATAAATTTGCTTTCTGTATATGTGTGTATATGTATACATGAATGTATAGGATATAGATGTGTATACTACTACATATTGCATTATATATATGATATGTTTGTATATGCACATATGTTGGTTGTTAACAGACGCCGTTCAGTGCCAGGGAATCTAGACCATGAGTTCCAGGAATGACTAAGAATAAAACAGCCTTTTATTTTCCCCATCAAAACCTGGGAATTTTCTTCTAGCCCACCCAGGCAGGCAGGCAGTGTGCTAACAGTCACTCAACACACATTCTAGAATCATTTCTTTACATCACTATCATGACTCTTGTAATTTTGTTGTTTCTGAAGAGCCCTAAATGTTTCAAGCACATATTTTTTTCTTCAGAATTATTCATTGTTTGCATTAAATTGTCAATAAGAAATTTTGTTAACCGGAAAATGAATATACTCATAATAAAAATAGACTAAAATGTGTTTTGAAAGCCCTAAAGAATAGATATTTATGTAAGGGGGAAGGTGTGTACAGGGGAAGAAACCTCTCAAATGCCTTCTGAATTTAAAAACTACACAGGAACATAGAACCAATAAAGAGTAGTAGTAAATGGGACTTAATTACATTGAAAATAGACTGTTAATTAAAATAATTTAAACAGACAAAAGTAGACTCATGAACATGCCCCTGCAAAAACAATAATTCCAGGAGAAGATTGTTTAGAAAAAGTCATTTAATTATGCTCCAAAAATACTCATTTTCTAAAATAATAATAATAATTAACAACTGTGGAAGCCACAAAAAAATCTATAATTTTAAGGCTTGAGGGTGTCACTCTGTAATAATTGAGTACGGCTGAATAGTTAAGAAACCTGTTGCTTTTATTTACACTCTTGATCCAGCAAGAATGATGACATGGCCTCGGGGTAGTCATCTACACTGGCTTTGATTTGATGACCCATTCAGCATTTGGGTTCAGATGGTACAAGTCCTTCATGTATGTATCGTCATCAAGGCAACGTTCCCCTGTGAACGAGATGGAGATGTGATATCAATTAACTTAGTGGGCACAACCAATGGCTTAAGAGTTTAGATTTCAAAGTCTTTATCACTTGCTCGCCCTGGTTTCTCATGACAACATTCAAAGGACTAGCCCAGACATTGAAAAAGTCAATTGAGTAGTCTAGTCATTCTCTAAATGTCAGAATCAAATTAAATTAAGGTACGGAAAAAGCTTTGTGTGATGGACTTTAAATGCTTCATTAAAACCATTCCCACTGTTATTAAACATAGCGGTCATTTTAAGTGAGCCAAGAAATCACACTAATTCCCAAGATCTCACAGTGAAAGGAACAGTCAAATGTGCAAAGGTTGAGGTCGAATGACTCAACCTCAAAAAGAGGCTCCAGGAAAAATAGCCAGTCCAGTCCTCTCAACAAACCCATACCAACCAGCAGCTGGCTGCAGCTTCCTACAGTTGCTTTAGAATACAGCAACGTTTTTCTTCCACAGATATAAATGTCAACCATTGGCAACATCACCATATAGAATGAATCTGTGCTTACCAATATTTCCTCCAATCTCATACAGGAAAACTTCTCCTTTCTTGAGTGTCTGGGCAACCCCACTATCAGGGACAAAACAAACCGATTAGGTGCATCGTCAAACAGCTTGCAGCTAAATCCATTTAACAGGTGGGGAATTCTAGCCAGCATAGAAAATTCATAACTCAGACATACTGCAGTTTTATACTTTTATATTTTTCCCCCTCTGTTAAATGTGCCCAATAGGTAATAAAAGTGTTACGCTTGGAAATGAAATAAACAGAATAAGGTATCTTAAGGGAAAAGGATAGATCAATATCTAAATTTGTAAGCACCAAAAACCCAAGTTCATACAGCACTGGTATAGCACAATTATTAATATGATTATCTGTTCTTGTATAGGCCAGGCTCTGACTCAGTTTTCTCACTGTGCTTACTTTTCATCATGGGACTGTGTTAGAGGACAATAGTGGTGAACAAGATGACCACAAGCAATGGAGACCTGTCCCATAGGGTGGCCATTCAGATTTGGAGGTGTGCCCATCCATACAGTGCAGAAGTAAGCACTTGGGACTTGACTCTACTCAGTGTGCTGCTTACAAATCTGCATTCTTCAAGGAATAGACTTTTCCACCTACCATAAAAAGCTGCTGTAGCTTAAGCCCATAAGTACATTCTGCCATGTTTGACTTTACATAATACGTCAACAAATGGGAACCTCTGGCTACTCCATAACTGTGTATAGCTTTTGGTTTTACATAATTGGTTACAAACGTAAACATTTATAAAATATTAAGTGCACGCATAAACAAAAATCCTCCAATTTGGGTTGGGGATTTAGCTCAGTGGTAGAGCGCTTGCCTAGCAAGCGCAAGGCCCTGGGTTCGGTCCCCAGCTCCGAAAAAAAGAAAAAAAAAAATCCTCCAATTCAGTGATTGTTCTAAGTAATTCTATAAAAGAATTGCTTTAAAACACGATAAAACTTTAGAGCCAAACTTTGTATTTGTTTGAAGCTCCTGAATTTGATTTTGAAGTCCTCTGTGGTATGTGGGTTAGGTGAACAGGGAAGTTGTGGGTTGCTGATAAAAGGTCCAGAAGAGAGAGGCTAAAGAGACAGCTCAGCCGTTAAGAACATTGATTATCCTTGCAAAGAACTAGGGTTCGATTCCCAGCACCCACAAGGTGGATTAGAACTAGTTATAACTTCATTCCCATGGAATCAAACACCTTCTGTGGGTGCTTCATAGACACGGTGCACACACAACATACACACACACTCAAAACATGCATGTATATAATTTTTTCAAGACTAGAGGAAATATATCATGTAAGCAGGAGGAAAATAAGCAAGTTTGTGTCTACTTTGTCTACAATACCATAAACTCAATTTTTCTTTTTCACTCTTCCAAATGAGTAATTATTCAGGGCAGATATACACGATTCAAAAAGAGGTGGAGGTGGGGCTGCGCCCAGAGCTGAACAGGTCCAAAAACTCTCTGTACCCAAACCCTGAGGTGGAGAGAGCGAAGTGCAGACAAGTCTGAGAGCTCAGAGGAGACCTCCACTTATGCTCAAATTCCTGGCCCAAGAGGAACCTGCCTTGACTAGTGCCCTCTGGATTCAGGAACCTACGAGCAGTCAGGGGCAGGACCCTTCCAGTTTCTACCTGCATCTAGAGCAGAAAGCCAGTAGCCATTATCAGTGACACACCTGAGAGCAGAGGTAAGACCAATTCTTTTGCTCCGAGTGACCAATCTGGAGACCTCAGGACACACAAACCCAGGAGAAATCTGAGACAGGACCCTTCTGGTTTCTGCCTACACCAAGAGCTAAGAAGTCCTACCCCTCTCTGTATCCAGATCTGGCTGTAAGAAAATGGGTACAGCAGGGTCAAGCCACTGTCAGAGACACCAGGGACAAAGTGATGTCCAGAAGCGAATGCCGGAAACTAAGCAACAAAAACCAAGACTACTTGGCATCATCAGAGCCCAATTCTCCTACTACAGCAAGTACTGGATATTCCAATACACCAGAAAAGCACAATTTGAATTTAAAATCACATGTCATGATGATGTTAGAAGACTTTAAGAAGGGCATAAATAGCTCCTTAAAGAAATACAGGACAACACAGTTAAACAAGTAGAATCCCTTAAAGAGGAAACACAAAAATCACTTAAAGAATTACAGGAAAACACAACCAAACAGGTGAAGGAATTGAACAAAACCATAAAAATGGAAATAGAAGCAATAAAAAAAATCACGAAGGGAGACAACCGTGGAGATAGAAAACCTAGGAAACAGATCAGGAGTCCTAGATGCAAGCATCACCAACAGAATAAATTAGAAGAGAGAATCTCAGGGGCAGAAAATACCATAGGAAACATTGACACAGTGGTCAAAGAAAATGTAAAATGCAAAAAGCTCCTGAACCAAACCATCCAGGAAATCCAGGACACAATGAGAAGATCAAACCTAAGGGTAATAGGTATAGAAGAAAATGAAGACTCCCAACTTAAAAAGGACCAGTAAATATCTTCAACAAAATTATAGAAGAAAACTTCCTAACCTAAAGAAAGAGATGCCCATAAACATACAAGAAGCCTACAGAACTCCAAATAGATTAAACAAGAAAAGAAATTTCTCCCATCACATAATAGTCAAAACACCAAAGGCACAAGACAAAGAAAGAATATTAAAAGGAGTAAGGGAGAAAGGTCAAGTAACATATAAAGGCAGACCTATAAGAATTATACCAGACTTCTCACTAGCGACTATGGAAGCCAGAAAATCCCTGGCAGATGTCAGACAGACCCTAAGAAAACACAAATATCAGCCCAGTTAATTGAGCAAGACTCTCAATTAACATAGATGGAGAAACCAAGATATTCCATGACAAAACCAAATTTACACAATATCTTTCCATAAATCCAGCCCTATAAAGGATAATAGGTGAAAAACTCCAACAGGAGGAGGAAACCACATCCTAGTAAAAGCAAGAAAGTACGCTCCTTGCAACAAACCCAAAAGAAGAGAGGCACACAAACATAATCCACCTCAAATAGCAAAAATAACAGGAGACAACAATCACCATTCCTTAATATCTCTTAACAACACTGGACTCAATTCCCCAATAAAAAGACATAGACTAACAGACTGGATATGTACAGAGGACCCAGCATTTTGCTGCATACAGGAAACACACATCAGTTACAAAGACAGACAAAACCTCAGAGTAAAAGGCTGGAAAAACAATTTTCCAAGCGAATGGTCCCAAGAAAAAAGCTGGAGTAGCCATCCTAATATGGAATAAAATTGACTTTCAACCAAAAGTTGTCAAAATTAATAAGGAAGGACACTTCATTTTCATCAAAGAAATAATCCACCAAGATGAACTCTCAATCCTCAATAGCTATGCTCCAAATGCAAGGGCACCTACATTCATAAAAGAAACTTTATTAAAGTTCAAAGGACACATTGAATGTCACACAACAATAGTGGGAGATTACAACACTCTCATGGACAGATCATGGAAACAGAAACTAAACAGAGACATGGTGAAACTAACAGAAGTTATGAACCAAATGGATTTAACATATCGATAGAACATTTCATTCTAAAACAAAAGAATATATATTCTTCTCAGCACCTCATGATACCTTCTCTAAAATTGACCATATAATTGGTCACAAAGCAGGCCTCAACAGATACAAGAAGATTGAAGTAATCCCATCAGATAACCAGACTAAGGCTGGGCTCCAATACAATAAAAATGGCAGAAAACACACGTATATATCGAAGTTGAACCACGCTCTACTCAATGATAACTGGGTCAAAGAAGAAATAAATGAAGAAATTAAAGACTTTTTAGTATTTAATGACAATGAAGGCATAACATATCAAAACTTATGGGACACAATGAAAGCAGTGCTAAGAGGAAAACTCATACCTCTGAGTGCCTCCACAAAGAACATGAAGAGAACATACATTAGCAGCTTGACAGCACACCTAAAGGCTCTAGAGGAAAAAGAAGCAAATACTCCAATAGCAGTAGACAGCAGGAAACAATCAAACTCACGGCAGAAATCAACCAGGTAGAAACAAAAAGAACTATTCAAAGAATCAACAAAACCAGAAACTGGTTATTTGAGAAAATCAACAACATAGATAAACCCTTAGCCAGACTTACCAGAGGGCACAGAGAAAGTATACAATTCCTTCTATGAAGCCACAATTATGCTTATACGTAAAACAAAGACCCAATAAAGAAAGAGAAGTTCAGACCAATTTTCCTTATGAATATTGACACAAAATTACTGAATAAAATTCTCACAAACCAAGTCCAAGAACACATCAAAATGATCATCCATCGTGATCAAGTAGCTTCATCCAGGAATACAGGAATGGTCCAATATACGGACAACCCATCAACGTAATCCACTATGTAAACAAACTCAAAGGAAAAAAAACATGATCATCTGATTAGATGCTGAGAAAGCATTTGACAAAATTCAACACCCCTTCATATTAAAAGTCTTGAAAAGATCAGGAATTCAATGTCATTCCTCAACATAATAAAAGCAATATACAGCAAACCAGTAGCCAACATCAAACTAAATAGAGAGAAACTTGAGCAATCCCACTAAAATCAGGCACTAGACAAGGCTGTCTACTCTCTCCCTACTTATTCAATATAGCACTCTAAGTCCTCGCCAGAGCAATCAGACAACAAAAGGAGGTCAACGGGATACAAATTGGAAAGGAAGAAGTCAAAATATCAGTATTTGCAGATGATATGATAGTATACGTAAGTGACCCCAAAAGTTCCACCACATAACTACTAAGCCTGATGAACAACTTCAGCAAAGTGCCTGGGTATAAAATTAACTCAAACAAATCAGTAGCCTTCCTCTACTCAAAGGATAAACAGGCTGAGAAAGAAATTAGGGAAATGACACCCTTCACAAGAGTCACAAATGACATAAAAAAATCTTGCTGTGACTCTAACCAAGCAAGTGATAGATCTATATGACAAGAACTTCAAGTTTCTGAAAAAAGAAATTGAAGAAGATCTCAGAAGATGGTAAGACCTCCCATGCTCATGGCTTCGCAGGATTAATGTTGTATAAATGGTCATTTTGCCAAAAGCAATCTACAGATTCAATGCAATCCCCATCAAAATTCCACCTTAATTCTTCATAGAGTTAGAATAAGCAATTTGCAAATTCATTTGGAATAACAAAAAACCCACGATAGTGAAAACTATCCTCAACAATATAAGAACTTCTGAGGGAATCACCATCTCTGACCTCAAGGTATACTACAGAGCACTAGTGATAGAAACTCTATGGTATTGGTATAGAGGAAGGTAGATCAATGGCATAGAATTGAAGATCAAAGAAATGAACCCATACAACTATGGTCACTTATCTTTGACAAAGAAGTTAAATCCATCTAGTGGAAAAAAAAAAGAGCATTTTCAACAAATGGTGCTGGTTCAACTGGAGGTCAGCATGTAGAACAATGCAAATCGATATATTCTTATTGCCCCTGTACAAAGCTCAGGTCCAAGTGGATAAGGACCTCCAAATAAAATCAGATATACTCAAAGTAATAGTAGACAAAGTGAGGAAGAGCCTCAAACACTCATGACATCAGCCCTGGTGAAATTTCCCGAACAGAACATCAATGGCTTATGCTTCAAGATCAAGAATTGATTAATGGCACCTCATAAAATTTCAAAGCTTCTGTAAGTCAAAGGACACTGCCATTAGGACAGAATGGCAATCAACAATTGAGAAATGATCTTTACCCATCCAATAGAGGGCTACATCTGATAGAGGGCTAAAATCCAATATGCACAAAGAACTCAAGAAGTTAGACTCCAGAGAGTCAAATAACGCTATTTAAAAAGTGTGGTACAGAGCTAAACAAAATTCTCAGCTAAGGAATATCGAATGGCTGAGAAGTACCTAAAGAAATATTCCATATCCTTAGCCATCAGGGAAATGCAAATCAAAACAACCCTGAGATCCACCTCACACCAATCAGAATGACTAAGATCAAAAACTCAGGTGGCAACAGATGCTGGCAAGAACGTGGAGAAAGAGGAACACTCCTCCACTGTTGGTGGGATTGCAAGCTGGTACAACCACTGTATAAATCAGTCTGGCGGTTCCTCAGAAAATTGGGCTTAGTGCTACCTGAGGACCCAGCTATACCACTTGTAGACATAAACCTAAAAGATGCTCCAACTTATAACGAGGACACATGCTCCACTATGTTCATAGCAGCCTTATTTATAATAGCCGGAAGCTGGAAAGAACCCAGATGCCCTTCAACAGAGGAATGGATACAGAAAATGTGGTACATCTACACAATGGAATGCTACTCAGCTATCAAAAACAATGAGTTCATCAAACTCATAGGCCAATGGATGGAACTAGAAAATGTCATCCTGAGTGAGGTAGCCCAATCACAGAAAAACACATATGCACTCAGTGATAAGTGGATTATTTACCCAAAAGCTCAAATTACCCAAGATACAATCTACAGACCACATGAAGCTCAAGAAGGATGACCAAAATGTAGATGCATTGGTCCTTCTTAAAGGGGGGAAATACTCATAGGAGAAGATATGGAGACAAAGTTTGGAGCAGAGACTGAAGGAATGACCATTCAGAGCCTGCCCCACTCCTGGGGATCCAAATATATACAGCCACCAAAACTAGACAATATTGCTGATGCCAAGAAGTGCATGCTGACACTCTCCTAAGAGGCTCAGCTAGAGCATGACAAATCCAGAGGTGAATGCTAGCAGCAAACCATTAAGCTGAGAAACTCCCCATTGGAGGAAATAGAGGAAAGATTGAAGGAGCTGAAGGGGATTGCAACAATGTAAGAACAACAATACCAACCAACCAGAGATCCCAGGGACTAACCCACTACCCACAGAGTACACATGTATAGAGCCATGGCTCCAGCTGCATATGTAGCAGAGGATGACCTTGTTGGGCACCAGTGGGAGGAGAAGCCCTTGTTCCTGCCAAGGCTGGACCCCCCCAGTGTAGGGGAAAGTCATGGCGGGGAGTTAGAAAAAGTGGGGGGTTGTTGGGACGGGGGAACAGCCTCATAGATGAAGGGGTTGCAGGGATGGGATAGGGGGCTTATAGACAGGAAACCAGGAAAGGGAAAAACATTTGAAATGTAAATAAAAAATGATTCAATTAAAAAAAAAGAATGACTAGAAAAAAAGGAGGGAAGAAATAGGTTTTCTTTGATGAGCAAAAACTACATTTAAGTAACCTAGCAACTCCAAATCTAACAGCAGAGTGATATTTATATATTTTTTAAAGAAGAAGTATTTGTGTTACATGACATTTAATTAATTTATTTATGTATTTGTCCTTTCCAGGATAGATAGCTGGCTCAGTAGTTAAGAGCATATACTGCTCTTTGGAGAGGACCTGAGTTCAGGGCCCAGCACAGTTACGGGAACTGGCTCACCCATTCCAGGGGGTCATCAAGCACAGCTTTTCTAAGGAGTTTGTGGTTCTAGGGTTATCCCACCTTCTCTATCCAGGACCATGCCCTGCATCTCTGTCTGCCCTGGGCCATGCACCCGCTCACACTTTAGTTTTTACCTACTGCCAACCAAGTCACACTCTGATTCCAATCAAGAGTTTCTGTGGATGGAATACTCCAAAGGAATATTATAAAAGCCTTGATTTTTAAGACCCTATTCCAATATTGCTTTCAGAGACAAGTCTCAAGTGTCTACATAGTTCTTTCATTTTCCAAAATGCTTAAACAAATTTTCTGGCACAAGATAGCTTTCGTATAAGACCAACAAATTCACTAAAAAATGAGAAGCATCAATATTTCACCAAAGACTGATGAGCAAATGGCCAATTTTTTATAGTTTTTGGTTTGATGAATGCTCATTGACTTGGGTTGAGGTAGTAAGAAAGGGAATGGTGAAGGAAAGTTAGCTAGGTTCCAGAATGTTCCAAACAATAAGTGGGATATAAATGGGAAAAAGTACAGATTAGAGGGCAAGCACAGTGCAGACGCTTACTGAGCATTGCCCTCGCTGTGTCCCACATAGCCATCAATAGGATGTAGTGGTCTCTTTCCTACTCATTTCCCATGAGAATATAAGGAAGTTCTAGTCTGCCCTGCTCTTCCAAATGAGAAATGAAGACTTTAAGCTAGGACGTGGGAGATGCTCAGCAGGAAAAGTTCCTACTGTCAAACCCAATGACCCATAACCAACATGGCAGGAGGAGAAAACCAGTTCAAGAACTGTGTACTGATGTACATAATAAACGCACACAAAACACATTACAATATCATCATTTAAAACACCAGCCCCAAGTTGAAGCCAGAATAGCATGTGTCTTAGTTAGGGTTTTACTATTGTGAACAGACACCATGACCAATGCAACTTTTATAAGGACAACATTTCATTGGAGTTGGCTCAAAGGTTCAGAGGTTCAGTCCATTAAATCAAGGCAGGAACAACATGGCAGCATCCAGGTAGGAATGGTGTAGGAGGAGCTAAGAGTTCTACATCTGAAGGCTGCTATCAGAATCCTGGCTTCTAGGCAATTAGGATCAGGGTCTTAAAGCCCACACTCACAGTGATACACCTATTCTAACAGGATCACACCTTCTAATAGTGGGCTCCCTGGACTGAACATATACAAGCCATCACAGCACGCATTTGAATATCAAACTATACAATATACTATTCTGGTTGTACAGTATGGCAGTCATAGTTATTAAAGTCACAGTTGAACACATTGCACAACTTCATAAGGATTTACAATTGGAACATCTAAATAGGAAAGATGAGCAGAAATCCTTGGAGCTTGTAGGAGGCTCCTGTCGCAAGTCACCTGGATCTCCAGAAACACATGCTGGGAGGAAAGGGAACAAGCCCACGGAGGAAAGAAAGGTCAAAGGTGGGGATGAGAGAGGGAGCTAGTTGGCTTTATTGTAGCAGAGTCACTCCAGGAATTAAAGATCAATCTGAGAATTTCCAAATGCACCCAGCCCCTAATTCTGAGGGATTTAACTCAGGGCTTCAATGCCAGTGTGACTCCCAGAGGCTGCTGTGCGATGAGTTGAGAGGCTACCTCTGCGGGCAAAATCTAGGTCCATGTGTGATCTTGGAGAAGCATGTTCCCTGCCTAAGATCCTATCAGTGAAACTGAAGGAATGATGGTATTTGCTGCAGACAGGGACTGCAAGCAAGTTGACACTGGTCTGCAGAGGGCTTAGTGACTGTCCGGAAGTCTCCATGCCACTTCAGGACATCTATGAGCTATGGAGATCCATCCATTCTCCCACCTTATGTAATAGGGTGGTTGTCTTAAGGTTATCTTTTAACACCTGGCAGTGTCAGAGTACAAACATTAACATAAGGTGCTATACTGACTCTGAAGAGACATCAGCACACAACCTGACTGAAGCTCCCCATTGCTAGAAGCACATAAGCCTCAATGAAAGACTAAGAGCATTAGTACTTATACTGAAATGCTAACACTCTGGATTTCATTCAAGAACTTTAGGTTAAAATTCTTGGTTGGTTACCAATCCTACAACAGATAGAGGCCTTATATCCAAAATATACAAAGAACTCAAAAAGTTAGACCAAGAGGGAGACAAATAACCCTATTAAAAAATGGGGTTCAGAGCTAAACAAAGAATTCACAGCTGAGGAATGCCGAATGGCTGAGAAACACCTAAAAGAAATGTTCAACATCTTTAGTCATCAGGAAATGCAAATCAAAACAACCTGAGATTTCACCTCACACCAGTGAGAATGGCTAAGATCAAAAAACTCAGGTGACAGCAAATGCTAGCGAGGATGGAGAAAGAGGAACACTCCTCCATTGTTGGTGGGGTTGCAGACTGGTACAACCATTCTGAAAATCAGTCTGGAGGTTCCTCAGAAAATTGGACATTGAACTGCCTGAGGATCCAGCTATACCTCTCTTGGGCATATACCCAAAAAAGATGCCCCAACATATAAAAAAGACACGTGCTCCACTATGTTTCATCGCAGCCTTATTTATAATAGCCAGAAGCTGGAAAGAACCCAGATGCCCTTCAACAGAGGAATGGATACAGAAAATGTGGTACATCTACACAATGGAATATTACTCAGCTATCAAAAACAACGACTTTATGAAATTAAGAAAAATGGTTGAACTGGAAAATATCATCCTGAGTGAGCTAACCCAATCACAGAAAGACATACATGGTATGCACTCATTGATAAGTGGCTATTAGCCCAAATGCTAGAATTACCCTAGATGCATAGAACAAATGAAACTCAAGACGGATGATCAAAATGTGAATGCTTAACTCCTTCTTTAAAGGGGAACAAGAATACCCTTGGCAGGGAATAGAGGGCAAAAGATTAAAACAGAGACTGAAGGAACACCCATTCAGAGCCTGCCCACATGTGGCCCATACATATACAGCCACCCAATTAGACAAGATGGATGAAGCAAAGAAGTGCAGACCAATAGGAACCGGATGTAGATCTCTCCTGAGAGACACAGCCAGAATACAGCAAATACATAGGCGAATGCCAGCAGCAAACCACTGAACTGAGAACAGGACCCCCGTTGAAGGAATCTTAGAAAGGACTGAGAGAGCTTGAAGGGGCTTGAAACTCCATATGAATAACAATGCCAAACAACCAGAGCTTCCAGGGACTAAGCCACTACCTAAAGACTATACATGGACTGACCCTGGACTCTGACCTCATAGGTAGCAATGAATAGCCTAGTAAGAGCACCAGTGGAAGGGGGAAGCCCTGGGTCCTGAACCCCCAGTGAACTAGACTGTCGGGGGGAGGGCGGCAATGGGGGGAGGGTGGGGAGGGGAACACCCATAAGGAAGGGGAGGGGGGAGGGGGATGTTTGCCCGGAAACCGGGAAAGGGAATAACACTGGAAATGTATATAAGAAATATTCAAGTTAATAAAACAACAAAATAAAATAAAATAAAATAAAACTAGAAAAAAAAATTCTTGGTTGGTAAGATGACTCAGTGGGTAAAGGCGTTTGTTGCACACGCCTTGTGACCTGCGTCCAGCCTTTAGAATCCATATCAGGGTAGAAAGAGAGAATGGACTATTTTTTTAAATAGAATTTTAATTTCATAATATAAATAGGAGGAATGTCACTAAAAGTGACGTAAGCCAAAAATAGATATTTAAAGGGGAAAAGCTATAGGACCTCTCAAGTTCAAGACAGGTTGAATGGAAACCACACAGACTATAATGCATACAGTGAGGAGGAGGAGCTCTCTAAGGACTGTATAGTGTCTGCCGGAGGACAAAGAAGGACATGGTCCTCCCAAACGAGGACAGCTTGTCCTCCTCGCCTCACTTCAGACCTCAGGGGACTCGGTGTCCTTTGCAATCACCCGAGCTTTCAGTTTTCAAATTGGAACATTTCCTTCTTATTCATTAAATTTCATAGAGAAAGTTACGTCTTCATTTTAATCGGCTGCATCCTAATTAGCAATCTTTGTAACAGCCTCCAAACAGTAATTAACCTCCAACCAAGTGCTCTGTTAAGACCGTTGAGTAGTTTCCTTTGCCAAGCTCATTGTAGGCAAATGGTGAAGGGGCACTCACCCAGGCTTCGTAAAACTTCAACTTGCACACAATCTACTTGTGACTGTTTTATTTCAAGGATCTAATTGTCAACTGTGCTCTGCTATTCATACAGTAAGACGGTAAGACAGACACACAGACACACAGACACACAGACACACACACACACACACACACACACACACACGGAGCTGGAAGAAGAAGGAAAGGAGATAGCAGGGAGGAAGGGAGGGGGGATAGAGGGAGGGAGGGAGACGGAGAGGGGGAGGAGAGAGAGAGAGAGAGAGAGAGAGAGAGAGAGAGAGAGAGAGAATATGAGAGAATATACATATAAATATAAAAGTGAGTTATCCCACAAAATAATTAAAACAGGCCTCTACCTTTCTTGGCTCAGAAACCTGGCAAGTACGTCGCTGGCTTTTAGTTCTTCAGTTAGCTGTATTGCCATGGAAACTTTTGAAAGATGGGGAGCTTGCACTCGAATCACTCCCTGAGGAACGTCAGCCTGCAAAGCAATAATGACACTGGAGCTGAGCTGACAGCAGCTGGAACCTGGAACTCTGTACAATACATGGTACGGGAAGTGTGCTTAACTACTACCCAGTTAACTCCACTGCATAAAGCCTTAACTACTGTATAATGTAATTTGCTAAATTACATCAAACCTCAAATATCCTCTTAATGGTGATAGGGGAACTTTATAATGCCTGTGCAGTAATGCTTAATTATTTTTAAAGACGTAAAGAATGACGGCAATAACCATTACTGCCGTATTAAGTGCTGATTTCTGAGGGTTGTCTACCGGAGAGCGCTTCCTCATGTAGCAATTTATGAAATTGAATCAGAAAGAAGCCACTGGGTGCTGAGCCTATGTGTGCATTAACAAAACCTTCCCGCCCAGTATCAAGAGTTCCTCTACCTTTTATGTCCCTGGGTGTGAAAAAGAAATAGACTTTCCTGATACATTCGCACCGTATTCGCTTCCCACTCGGTTACTAAGCATATTATACTTTTGACTTAAGAGAACCAAGTCTAAGCCCTCTGCCGTCGGATGTGCAGGACACAGCTTATGGATTTAGAGATACCCAGTGGAACATTTTTGAGGTTTGCAATACCGGAACATCAGCTACAGCATTCAAAATAATAGGCTTAATTAATTCCTAAATGGTTTTTTGCTAAAATAAATACTAATTTATTATTTATAACCATATGTCTCAAACAGATTTGAGAACAGCATGCTCAAATTATGTTTAGATAGGATTCCTTAAATATTACACATACCCTACTTAATTCAGCCAAAGTTTACAAGCATCCACTAAGAACTGTTACTTCTACTTACCTGCCAGATAGGAAAGATACACAACCTTTAGCATACATTACTCCTGTGCCTATTAAATGGATATGGTCTCGAGTTACTTTTGCTTTTAATCAAAAAGCACGAACACATTACAGATGCTGTGAATGTCTTTGGAAATTAAATGGAAGTATTCTTCTAGAACCAGGCAGAATAAAAAAAAAAAAAAAAGCATATGCCCTCAAACCATTTAAAATTGGTTCTCACTAACAGGAGAAATTTCATATTGGAATGGCAGAGAAAGAAAGGCACTGCATAAGAATGCCTAGCAAACATGGGTACCATCCAGCAGGTCCGACCACAGGCAGTCTCAACGCCCTTCCGTCATGCAAGTGTTGCTCTTGTCTTCTCCTTCCTGGGGTATGTAATCTGTCCCAACTGCCTCAGTATACTCTGACCTTGGCATGACCCTGACCTCTAGTGCAAGCTACATTATGTTTTCCTTTTAACGAGGAGACAGACTTCTTTCATCTGTAATGTAATGGAAAAATGAGCTATTTTCAACAATAGATGGATTTTTTTTCCGGTGGTGGTGGTGGTGGTGGTGGTGGTGGTGGTGGTGGTGGGTGTGTGTGTGTGTGTGTGTGTGTGTGTGTGTGTGTGTGTGTGTGTGTGTGTGTGTGATGTGTTCCTTTCTGAGCAGGTATTAATGGTGGAGCACAACTCAGACTACAGGACCTTCTCCCTTGACATTGCCCTGTAGCTTCGTTCCTCCTCTGAACAATAAATGGGATGCCTTGGTCACAGCTGTTTCCTTAAGCTGATACCAACAACTTGAATGTCAGAGTGAAAACTGTAATGAGACACTTGGAATGGGGTGGGGGGGGCTGTATTCATAACCCACTGTTCACTTGTCCCACACAGTGACAGAAACAAACAGTGGCACTTCGAATGAACACACGCTAGCCTCGCTATTACTTTGCCATGGCTCTGAATGGAAAACCAGGGTCGGTGGATAACAACGTACTTACGATGATGAGGAAAATTAGGAAACTCTGGTTAATTTACAGTACCAGCTATATTTAAATTGGCTTAATGAAAGCAGTAACGAAGAAACATCCTTCCAGAGTCACCTTTTACCCAGCCCTAGCGAATGAAAAGGTACTGTGCAAATGAACCAGAAAGATAATAGTGTCAGGAAGAGCTCGACAGTGTGGCGTCATCAGCAGCTACTTGACTTTCCTCCCATGATTCCTTGTGGTTTACTTTCCTGTTTAGAGGGGTGCAGGAGGGAATCTATCCTCTCTGGTAGGTCCTAAACCCTGTGGGTATGTATCAACCACTCCTGTTTCAAGGCTCCGTTAAACCACTTCAGACTCCATGGAAACGACCTACTCTACTATGATTCACAGAATCAAAAGAAATAAAATCACTTAATATTTTCATCAAAAACAATGGAATGGCAGTCACATTTTTCTATACCAAGGTATACCAGCATGCATTTTTTTTTTTTTTTTTTTTTTTTTTTTTTTGAGCTGGGGACCGAACTCAGGGTCTTGCTTGCCATAGGGCAAGCGCCTACCACTGAGCTAAATCCCAACCCCTCATTTTTTTATTATTTTATTTATTTAAATTTCAAATGTTATTCCCCTTCCCAGTTTCCCCTCCACAAACTCCCTGTCTCTATGTGGGTGCTCCCCCACCCACCCACTCCTAACTCACTGTCCTAGCATCACCCCATGCTGGTGCATTAAGCCTTTGCAGGACTAAGGGCTTCCCTTCTCATTGATGCCAGATAAGGCAATCCTCTCTACATATGCTGCTGCAGCCATGGGCCTCCACATTTGATGTTTTAATTATCATGTGACTGGAGGAATCTCTTTTCCAGTCCCATCTGTTTAGCATTCTGTAGGCTTCTTGTATGTTTATGGGCATCTCTTTCTTTATGCTAAGGAAGTTTTCTTCTATAATTTTTCTAAAGATGTTAGCTGGCCCTTTGAGTTGGGAATCTTCACTCTCGCCTATACCTTTTATTCTTAGGTTCAGTCTTTTCATTGTGTCCTGGATTTCTTAATTGTTTTGAGATGGGAGCTTTTAGTCTTTTGTAATTTCTTTGACTAGTGTGTCAAATGTCTTCTATGGTATCTTCTGCTCCTGAGATTCTCTCTTCTATCTCTTGTATTCTGTTGGGGATGCTTTCGTCTATGACTCCAGATCTCTTTCTTATGTTTTCCATGTCCAGGGTTGTCTCCTGTTGTATTTTCTTTAATGTTTCTATTTTCATTTTTAGATCCTGGAAGGTTTTGTTCAATTCCTTCACCTGTTTGATGGTGTTTTCCCATATTTCTTTTAGAGATTCATGTTTCCTCTTTAAGGGCTTCTACTTTTTTTTTAACCTGTGTTCTGTATTTCTTTAAGAGAGCTATTTGTGTCCTTAAAGTCCTCTATCATATTCATGAAATGGGATTTTAGATCTGAATCTTGCTTTTCAGGTGTGTTGGGGTATCCAGGGCGTGGTGTGGTAGGAGAACTGGGTTCTGATGTTGTCAAGTGGCATTGGTTTCTCTTGCTTATGGTCTTGCCTCTCACCATCTGGTTATCTCTAGTTCTCACTACCCTTGCTGTCTCTGACAGCAGCCTGTCCCTCCTGTGAGCCACCTGGTTGTGTCAGACCTTCTGGGACTCCTGCTGTTTCTGTGATCCTGTCCTGTGATTCTGGTGTGTCCCAAATCCTGGGATTCAAGCTTTCAATGGGCGTTGCAGAAATAGGTGGGGAGCTAAGGCCCTGGGGGCCTGCTCTGGGAACAGGTGCAAGCCAGAAGAGACCTGTGCTTCTGGCTGGGCAGGGGTTCCTGCTTCCCTGGTTCCTGTAGGGGTCCCGGTTATGCCAGGTGTTGGGGCAGATGTTGTGGCCTCAACTGTAATCCTGAGTGTGTCCAGTCTCCTAGAAGTTGAGCTTCCCTTGTGATCCTGAGATCCTGGTGTGTCTTGACTCTTAAGAGTCAAGTTTCCTCTGGGTGTGGTAGAAGTGGATGGGGAGACAACACCCTGTGTCCACTCAGGCACTGGAGTAAACTGGGAGGAGCCCCTTCCTCTGGCTGGGTGGGGGCTCCTGTGTCCCTCGATCTTGAGGGTCCCGGTTACTTCAGGTATTGGGGCAGATATTATGGCCTCACCTATGATCCTGGGTGTCAGTATGCATTTTCTTAATAGTTAAAAAAATACGCACTTTGTTGAAGTTTAAGACACCCCACTGCCCCCTGTTGCTTTATATTTCTCCCTATACTCTGCAACGACAAGAAGGGATAGAATTGCAGAAAAGGAAATTAACAGTGCTACAAGAGGCGAATTCAACCATTTACTTCTTCAGGAAGCCATGGAAAGTCCAAGGTTCTCAGCAGTGGCATGGGATTGCTGGGCGAATAGCCTCTCTTTTCCTGAGATACCCGTACCAAAAATGAAGACCTATACTAAAGTGACCCATGTCCTACACTTTCAAAATGAGCTCAGGAAGTGTGGCCTTGGAGCAAGCAATGGGCTTTCTCAAGATCTACTCAGTTTCAGTGAGGTATCAGAATTTCTAAGAGAGTATCACCTCTCATACACTCATAGAAGTTTGGAAGTAAGAGTTTCAAAGCCTGCTTCTGAGGGCATGCCATTAATTTTCAAGTACACATGTAATATAAGCAAATTGTCATGTTATACATATATGGCACCAGAGTTTACCTTTACTAAATTGGGGTGGGTCACATGGACATTCTACCACATGCTCCTTAGGACTTGGGATAATACCATCTCCTATATTTCTCACCCTCTACAAAAGGGAGTGAAGTTAGGCCAACTTGAGTTTAGTGTTAACCCTTCCCAAACCAGGCACTGTAGAAAGGTTGCCTCATCACATATAGTGAATACTTCATTGCCCAAGCTACTGGGGCACATGGCACTTTCTCAGGATATCTTTGGACATTTCTGGCCAACTAGGGAACTTGCCATGAAACAGGATTTGTTATATTGAAGACAGAAGCAAGCCTCTACTTATTCAAGGCCTTCCAACTTAGTTCTCCCCTTCCCCTCAAATACAAAAAACCGAGAATAACTCAGTGTGAAGCTGCTTTTGCAGAAATGTACAGAGTAGATAGTAAAGACGAAAATCACTAAGATCTTTTTGCAAAGCTTTTGCTGAGTATATCATCAAGGGATGGCACATGATATTTATATATAGATGATAAACAATAAATGATACCAAAGATCTAATTTAAATGGTATATGGCACACTCAATTAAACTCCAGACTCACACTGTATCCGATGCAAATAATATTAGAATACTAATTACATCGGGCTGCCAAGCTTTGAAAAGACACTGTACCTGACCAGCAAACCAAACAGTATGTTATCACATATGACACAATATTAGCTGAATAATCTTTATGATCTTCACATTTCATGGCTGTGACAGATATTCTTGGTGGACAACTCGAATACATCTGGAATTAACTTAAATCCAAGTAGTTGGGTATAGCTCTGAGGGATTTTTTTTTATCTTAATTAAATTATTTGAAGTGGGAAGACTCATTCTTAACTCTCATCTTTTGAGGCAGAAAGGTTCACTTTTTATCTGGGCCACACCTGCTGCTGGCAGCCTACATAAAAAATATGGGAAAAGGTGGCCTGCTCTATTTGCCTGCTCGCCCTTGTTCTTATTGTAAAGTCCACTCCTTCACTGGCATTAGAGCCTACTTCTTCAGGATTCTGGCATATACTGAAGACCAGCTAAGAAATCCGGATTGGTGAACTGAACAACGTCTTGGGCCTTCTTTTGGTAGACAGCCATTGTTGGAATAGCTGGACCACAGCCTGAAAAGCATTCAAATAAATCCCCTTTATACACAGAGAGACAGACAGACAGATGGACATAAACTCTGTTGTTCTACAGAACCCTCACTAATACAGATTTTTGGTGCCAGAAGTGGTTCTAGAGCAACAAAAGTAAAAGTATAAGGATGACTGTTTATGTGGCTGGAATAGACTTTCTAATATGCAACACCTAATGTTACTGAAGCCTTTTACAAGCTTAGAGAGTACTAAAAGCCCATGGTGTGAACTATTGTACAAACTTATGGAGACCAATGCCTGTGATTACTCTGATTCACTAACTGTTAGAGGTAATGGATTTGGTGACTGTATACAGCACTTTTGGCAGTATGGGGAAACAAGGAAACAGGAGATAGTAGTTGGTTGCTCCTAGCATCATTGGATGAACTGACAAAGGAAGAGAATGAGCTCTGGGATAAAATTAACCCACTTCTAGCATCTCAGAATGTGGTGAAGGACAACAATAAACTTGGCAACAAAACTGGTCACCTCTCTAGATGCATATAAATGGTGTAAAGGTTGCTAATGTGCCCAGAAGAGAATCTTGTCTCCAGCAACTAAAGTTGCAGAACAACAAACCAAAACCCTCCTTATAATGTTGGTTGAATAACAGTGATCATTCAAGTGTCAGCCTCAGAGGGTGCCAGCAGTTAAAGTGAAGGCATTGATTGCCAAAGAATGGGATCCTGTGACTAGGGATGGAGATGTGTAGGGAGACCCTATTGAAGCTGAGAACTTTGAATCCTCTGATTCTTAATGGATTATCTCACTGGTGGAAGTAAACTGTCACCATCAGAAGATCTATTCCTATCCCAACTCACTTAAAATAGTGCCTCTTCCATTTTTGACTGAGGAAATTAATCCTTATTTTTGCTAACTCAGCAGTGACTTTCTCAGAAGAAGATGCCAGGCAAGACAATACTGATGTTCCTAGGGGACCACCAAGAGTTTCTTTTAGACCTATAGCTTAAGGTTGAACAGGTTCCTAGAGGGGAGCTAGAGAGTGTAGTCCATAAGGAAATGCATGGCACATCTAAAGAGCTTAATCAAGCAGATGTCTGGGGCATATGTGTGACAATGGATTTTATAAGTGTGGGATAATGGCAGAAGGAACATAAAACTGGATAAGGCTGCGTTTATTGATATGGGTGAATAGGCTAGAGATTCTAGATTTAATATGGAAGCTTACACATTTAAAAATGTGTTAAAAGTTTGTTTGAATGGTTGGCTAAAATATCGGTCAAAAGATGGTCTACTAAGATTAATAATTAAAGAGTGAAGAGATTTTAAGGCTCAGGGAAATTGCATTGCTAGAGTAGATGTAACACCCAATCTTTTCCATGGAAAGGCCCAGTAGATATGCCCTTTACTAACCCTATAAAATGCAAAATGGTGAAAGGGTCATTGACAGCTGAAGAGGTATTTTCTGCCACTTATCCACATGTGCTAAGACCTTAGGGCTGGAGAAATGGCTGCTCGTCTGGATGAATTAAATGCACTGGGCGTAATTGGGCTCTGAAGTAGCAGGAACCAGGTGGCAGCACTGAATCACCAAAGGCAAGGTGATTGTCGTTATCATAATGTGCAGTATAGACAAAGCAATGTCCATAACAGACTAGTCGGTCAGCACAGGCAAAGCGATTTCTATGGTGGCATGACTTATACACACCTTTGGTACTAGCAAACCAATCATGGTGTTTCCAAAACATGAAATGTATAAGAAGGCAGTAAGCAGCACCCCTCGGTGGCCTCTGCATCAGCTCCTGCCTCCACGTTCCTGCCCTGCTTGAGTTCCTGTCCTGACTTCCTTCTGTGATAAGCAGTGCAGTGGGAGTGTAAGCCAAACAAACCCTTTCCTTCCTAGCTTGCTTTGGTCATGGTGTTTCACAGCAATAGTAACCCTAAGGCACTATAAATAAAAGCAACTTAATATGACATTTTTATAGTTGTAAAACATTTACGGGATGGTACATGTGAGTTATTATCCCTTTGAAGGCTATTTAAATTTACAGTGTTTTCATGGTTATAATTCTGAAATGAATACTTATTCCTTTAGATAAGCTCTGAACATAGTCTCTGTACCCTCAGCAGAAGATGTACTTCTACCACGACTCACTGATACATTGCCTTTTCTGCTTTTGACTGAGAAAACTAACCCTTTGATATCTGCTAAAACAGCAGTGACATTCTCTAAAGGAGATGCTTGACAAGACAATATTGATGTCCCTTAGAACCAATGATTAGTATAACCAGTCTTAAGGTTATGCAGGTTAAGAGGGGAGGAAGAAAGTTTACCCCCATAAGGAGCTCTGTTACACTACTAAAGAGCTTACTTAATGAGTTTGCAAATTCACTCTAGCAGAGGTCTGGGGAATATATGTGGGAATGGATTTGAAGGGTGTGGGATAATGGTAGGAAGAACATAAACCTGGATCAGGCTGAGTTTATTGATATGGGACCTCTGATTGGAGATTCTAGGTTTAATGTGGGAGCTTGTACAGTTTTAAAAGGTGTCAAAAGTTTGTTTGAATGGTGAACTGAAATATTTAACAAAAAATGGCCAACTGAAAAGACATTGCAAATACCTGATATCCCTTGGCTTAGTGTTGATGAAGGGACTTTTGAGGATCAAGGAAATTACAATGCTAGAGTGGATATGCCGTATAAAACCTAATTCCCCACAATGGGAAGGTGCAGAGGATATGCCCTTCACGAATCCTATAAGACGCAAAATGGTGAAAGCAGCACGAGCACATTTGTAGAGTTTTGTTGTTCCCTTTTCCTGTATCAGAACTTAGGGAGGGATAAGCTCAGTTTGAAGAATTAAATGCAATGGGGTTAATTGGGCCTTGAAGTATTAGGGGCCAGGTGGCAGCACTGAATCACCAAAGGCAAGGCGATCGTAGTTATTATAATGGGCAGTATAGACAATGCAATGTCCATCATGGCCTAACCCATAATGGTCAGCATAAGCAAAGTGAGTTTTGTGGCGGCCTGTCTTATATTAACCTTTGGCTAGTCAATCATGTTGTTTCTAGGCATGCCATAGATAAGTAATCTATTGCATCTTTATTTGATCTGTATAAGCAGAAAACTTCTCAAACAAATGAAAGAATGTCTCCATGGTGTCGGGACAAAAAGAAATCTTGACCCATGAACCAATATTCAGACTTGAGCCAGTTTGTAGATTCATAATCCCTTGAATAAAGGAGTGGCTAGTTTCCTCTGAGGAAGGATATTAATAAAGTACCTAAAATTTTAATTCTTAGCCTTTCTCCATCCCTTCCCCAGAGAGACTTCTGGCCTTTTACAAGGGTAATTGTACACTGGAGGAAAAGAAACAATCAGACTTTCTGAGGCCTACTGGATAGTGGTCCTGAATTGATACTAAGTCCCGGAGACTCTGAGAAACATTGAGGCCTTCCAGTTAAAGTAGCAGCTTATGGAATTCAGGTGATTAATGGGGTTTTGGCTGAAATCCAACTCACAGTAGGTGCAGTGGGTCCCTGAACTAATCCTGTAATTATTTCCCCAGTCCTACCATGTATAATTGGGATAGGAGTTGACAGAATTCTCACATTGCTTCCCTGACCTGTGGAGTGAGGGCTATTATGGTTGTTGCCTCTGCCAGAAAAAATAGTGACTCAAAAATAGCATCACATCCTTGGAGGAATGGCAGCAATTAATGTCATCAGCGAAGACTCCAAAAGTGCAGAGGTAGTGGTCTCCACCACATCTCCCATCACCCTACCTCCCTTTAATTCTATCTGGTCACTGCAAAAGACAGATGGATCATGGAGAATGACAGTTGACTACTGAAAAGTAAATCAAGTAGTGACTCCAATTGCAGCTCTTGAACCAGATGTGGTGTCCTTACTTGATCAGATTAACACATCCCCTGGTACATGGTGTGTACCTATTAACCTACGAAATGACTTCTTGGTACTGGTTGATAAGGACCACCAGACGCAATCTGCTTTCAGTTAGCAAAAACAGTAGTATACCTTTACAGTTTTACCTCAAGGATATATTAAGTTTCAAGCCTTTAGTCATAACATAGTTAGAAGGGATCTTGGATCGTGGTCTTTTCTACAAAAAATATCACATTAATGCACTGTATTGATGACATTATACTAACTGAACTACATGAGCAGGAGGTAGCAACATCTTTGGACTCATTGGTAAAATACATGAGCATCAGAGGATGAGAAATCCAACAAAAGTTCAATAGCCTCTACTTTGGTGAAATTCGTAGGAGTCCAATTGTGTGGGATATACAGAGACGTTCCATCTAAGGTTAATGAGTTATTGTACCTGACATCTCCCCCAACCAAGAAAGAAGCGCCTTTAGTGAGTCTATTTGGATTCTAGAAACAGAACATTCCTCACTTGGGTGGGTTGCTTGAGCCCATTTAGCAAGTGACTCAGAAAGCTTCGAGCTTTGTGTGGGGCCTGGAACAGAAGCCTCTTCAAAGGGTCCAGGCTACTACACAAGCTAATCTACCTTTTGGACCATGTGATCCAGCAGACATCATGGTATTTGAGATGTCCGTGACAGACAGGGACACTGTTTGGTGCCTTTGTCAGGCCCTTACTGATGAATCAGAGAAGAGATCTTTAAGATTTTGAAGCAAGGCCATCATCTACAGACGACTTTGAAAAATAGCCCTGGGCTAGCTATAGCTTAGTGGGAACTGAACATTTGACAATGGGCCGTGAAGTTACCAGGCAACTTGAGCTGCCCAACATGATCTGGGAATATTTTCTGACTCATCAAGTTGTAAAGTAGGAAGTGCACAGCAGCAGTCTATAATCAATTATATATTATATAAATAGAAATATAATAGCTATATATTAGCAAAATATTTATTTTAGCAATTATATATTACATATTATAGCAATTATATATATATAATTTATATATATATATATATATAAATATAAAATTGTGTGTGTATGTGTGTGTATGCCCAAGCTGATCCTGAAAGCACAAGCAAGTTACATGAAGAGGTGGCCCAAATTCCTATGGTTTCTACTATCATTACACTGCTATCTGTGGCTAGGCATGTACCTAGAGCCTCATGAGTTGTGCCCGATAATTGGTTGACTGAGGAAGAGAAGACGCGGGCCTGGTTTACTGATGAGTCTGTGCATTATGCAGGCACTGTCCAGAAGTAGACAGCTGCAACATTACAACCCATTTCTGGGACAACCCTGAAAAACACCAGCAAGAGAAAAAGTCACTGTAAAGATAACTTTGGGCAGTGCACGTGGTCATATGTTTTGCTTGGAAGCTGAAATCGCCAGATGTGATTCTTCCCTGATACATGGGCTGTAGCTAGTGGATTTGCTGCATGGCCAGGGACTTGGAAAGCACATGATTGAGAATTGGTGAGAAAGACTTATGGGGAAGAAGAGCGTGGAGAGATCTCTCCAAATGGGCAAAGGATGTGAAGATATTTGTAAATGCAACTCAAAAACGAAAGATGACTTCAGCAGAAGAGGAGTTGGGTAATCTAGTAGATAGAATGACTCATTCTCTGGACAGGCAGCCTCTTTTCCCAAACATCCCCACTGCCATTGCCCAGCGGACCCATGAACAAGATGGTCAGAGTGGCAGAGCTATAAATTACTCATGGGCTCAACAGCATGGACTTTACCCATCAAGACTGGCTTGGTTACAGTTGCTGCTAAGTGTCAGATCTGCCAACAACAGAGACCTACACTAAGCCCCAGATATGAATGACTCAGGCACCTTTATGGCACCTAAAGGTACCAAATGTGACACTTGGACCCAGGATGAAGAGCTAGTGACCTTGCAGAATGTTGATTACATTGGATATCTATTCCATGGAAAAGGGTAACACGTGTCCTTACTGGACTTGGTTTTTATGGTTTGCCTTTCCTGCATTTAATGTTTCTGCCAAAACCACCACCACTGGACTTAAAGAATGCTTTACCCACCATCAAGGTATTCCACACAGTATTGCTTCTAACCAGGAACTCACGTTGCAGCCAGAGAAATGAGACAGTGGGCCCGCAATCATGGGATTTACTACTCTTACCCTATTTCCCACCACTCTGAAGCAGCTGACCTGATAGAGTGATGGAATGGCCCTCTGAAAACACAGTTCCAGTGCCAATTAGGTGGCAGCAGCACAGAGGGCAGGGACAGAGTTCTTCAGAAGGTAGAATATGTTTTGAACAGTCGTTAATATAAGGTAAGTTTCTCCCATAGCCAGGATCCACAGGCCTAAGAGTCAAAGGAGTGGAAACAGGAATCGTTCTATTCACTGTTACCTCTAGTGATGTGCTAGGGAAATTAAGGCTTCCTGTTGTCATTGCCTTAAGTTCTGCTGGCCTAGAAGGTTTTGTTCCAGCGCAATGAGTGCTTCTGCCAGGAGATACACTAATATTTCATTGTACTGAAAATGCTGACTTTCCCCTGGCCACTTTGGGCTTCTGATACTCTTAAGCCAACAAGCTAACAGCGTTAGGAGTGTTGAACCAGATTACCAAGGGGAAACTGAATTGCTTCTCCACAATGGAGGTAAAAAGGATTATGTCTGGAGTGCAGGAGATTCTTAGGGCATCTTTTGGTGCTACCATGACCTATGATTAAAATCTAAGGAGTATGACAAAGGGCACAGTCCCGCCAGGAATAAATGTATGGGTCACTCCTCCTGGAAAGTGTTAAGACCTGCTCAGGTACTTGCTGAGTGTGAAGGAAATACAGAATGGATAGTAGAGAAAGGTAGTTAAAAATACCAACTAAGGCCACAGGACCAGTTTGAAGAAATGAAAATTATTATTTACATAAGCATTTCTATTGTATTTTGTTAAGAATATATTTGCATAGATATTTGTGTTTTCCTTCCTCAACTTCTTTCCCATGTAGTATAATACCAATTGTAAGAATATCAGTGGTTGTCATATTTAAGTTTAAGAAGCTAAAAGAATGTCCCTTGAGGGACATTGCCACAATTTATAATGTGCTTGCAGTTGTACGAAGGGTCGTTGTATTACATTAGGCATAATTATGGTCTGATTAAATATAATGTGTTAGCTATTTTCCGAAGTATTGTTATAGCATGTGGGGCATATGACCTGGTTACTCTTTTCTCCTTTAGAAGTTAAGCATGACATGAAGAGGCATGATTGTGTATCAAATTGACAGGGATGGACTTGTGATGTCTTTTCTTGGTTGTAAACTTGACTCTACCTGGAATTAACTAAAAACCAAAATGGCTGGGCACATCTGTGAAGGATTTTTTTTTCCCCCTTACTGAAATCATTTGAAGTGGGAAGACTCATTTTTAATACAGATCTTTTGATGGGGGAAGATCACCTTTAAGCCGAGCCACACCGTCAGGTGGTATCCTATACAAAGGACGTGGAAGAAGGAAGCTCACTCTTTGCCTGCTTGATCTCGCTGACAAGTCTGTTCCTTCACATTAGAGTCTACTTCTTTGGCACTGTGACAAACACTGAAGAAGAGCTGAGGCATCCAACCTTACGGACTACTGTACAGGTGCTGGGTTCTTCTGTTGGTGGACAGCCATTGTTGGACTAGTTAGACCATAGCATGTAAGGTACTCTAATAAGCCCCCTTTATACGTATTCATTCTATAAGTTCTCTTCCCCTAGAGAACCCTGTCTAATAGACGGGCTAACAGCAGTAATGCCATCCATTACATTGAGGAAGAGGCTGCCTGTGAAGTTGCCTGACGAACAGCAGACCTGCAGTAGCTAAGGACTAATATGCCATTCAAGCTCAGTTCCCCGTGAGTTTACAATGTAAAGAATGTTAATTTCCTCTGTATACCGAGACTACTGCTAACAGAAAAACACTCTCAAATGGTCCTCATGCATGTTACAGATTGAGCTGAGGTGTCTTTAGAGAAATCCGGTTGTAGTTCTGATATGGTTAAATAGACCATGATCTTTCTGGCCAGGTGTAAACATTACATTCCTTATAGTTTTGCCTTCCAGAAATTTACTGGACAGTCATGACGAGATATTCTTCTTTTCTCTTAAAATACATTAAAATGGACAGTTGACACTTTTAGTGCTGCAGTTTATGTGCATTTATCTTCGAAAGAGCAAATTAGAAATAAAGATCTCTTTAAAAGGTCAGATATAATATATACTTTAGAAAATTAAGCGAGGACATTTTAGCAAAGTATCTTAACCAGAATCACATGTGGATCATCTTAGTGTGAACTTCCAATACCAGGAGATGGTGATATAAAGAGATCTTCTGTCTTAAACGCTGCTACAAATGAGTTCTTTGTTATCAAGATGCCTTTAACTTTAACCTGACTCATAGATTCAGAAAACATTAAGGGCCCTAATTGTTTACACAAGTTGATCAGCACTTAATTCCCAGTGAAGTAAGTCCTAATATTTTTCTTTGTTTTTTACATGATATTTTTATTCTCTTTTTAAGATTGGAGTATGTCATAAAAAATGAAAGAGGAGTGTGACGTAGTTTGATTTGATTTTTCCACACGAGTCTCTGAGTTAAGCCAGACTCTGTTGTCCTGACCTAAAAAGTAACTGCTGGAACTGGTGACCAATACCTGCTACAATGGTCAATGCCTGTGATGACCTTCTCAATAAAACCCCAAGTACACCCCTAGGAAAACAGTGGCTCATGGGTAAGCCACCAAAGTCTGCATGCTATTCAGTCAACTCCAGCATCCTCCAGCCCAAGTCCCTAAACCTGAAACCCTTACAAGATAATCTAGGGCTTTTGGAAAATTCACATAAACATTTCAAAACCAGAGCTCTGCTTTAGTGCCTGACACCAGGTCATCCCGAGTGAACGTCGAAGATAAGGACACTGTGAGAACTTTGGTTTCCTCGGCCCACGTGACCGGAAGCAGGGGATAACACCGGGGATAACACCAGACTCCTACAGCCCACACAACTCGTAAAAGTCTAGCTTCTCTCTGGGAGGTGAGCTGGGGCAGCAGTGGAGGGATCACAGAATTCAAAGACTGGGCTGGAAATGAAGCCTTGGAGTTTCAGCAATTTGTCCCTAAGTGATCATCAAAGCGGCCCCGGCATGCTCATTAGACCCAGGCCATCTGAGGAGCTACAGGTACCAGGATGGGATGTCTGTGATTAGCATGAGAAGACTAAAGTGGGAAAAGTATGCAGAACAAGAAGAACAACCTCAACAAAAGATTTCATGCTGGGGTTCACATGCAATTGTTTCTACCTTTTCAATATTGGAGAAAATACACACTTTAGAGTGCAGTACAGTGGGACGGCCCTTTCCTCTGTTTGCTCTATTGTTCCATCCTCAGTTCCCTCCCCCACAAAACCCACAATACAACTAAATATACAGGCTTACATACACCAAAACTGGGTTATGTGGAAAGAGCAAGATTCCCAATAAGTTAGTTGCCAACAGAAAATAACTATTTCTAATGATGTATAATCGTGTGATTGTATCTTCCTATCATAATTAATGGACAAATCCTTAATAGTATTTAAGAACATTCGTGTTCATATCAATTAATTAATACATTCTATTTGTCTTATAAGGTAAACCAAGTTTTATCTTACAACTTGGCTCAAAGTACTCGTTTATCTAGTCAAGCTTATCTTAGTAACATGGATGCCTGGTTGTGTATACTTCGCTTTAATAGTGTACACAGTATCTTACGAATCGACATTTCTAATCTGCAGCTACCTGGCTTTATTATCAGGGCCTGACAGTGCTCCATCATTGATGACAGTGACCGTCATCACTGACCCCTCTGCAGTATTTGGTGCTTCTAAGTCAGCACTTTCTACATTTGCTCTTCTTGCCTGAGACTCTAAGACAATATCCGTTTTTCATGTTCCTCTTAGTTCTGTCACATCTTTCCCCATCTTCCGTGGCTCCCCATGGAAATACTAGCATGCCTTGGGTGTGTTTTGTCGCATTCTCACCCTTGAATCTTTCTTGAGTTACGCAGCACTCTGTGGCCTTGAGAACAATTCTTTAGGCTGACTCCAAAGATGTATCTGAAGCCCTGAATGACACTGGACATGCAACCCACCCCTAAGTCTCACAAACGGAATTCAGTCTCATTCAGAATTCATCCTCCCGTACTCCTAGCATCGATGGGAGCCACATTTCCCGACTCCTACGCTCTTGTTCTGAATTTCTTCTTCAACTGGACCTTGCCCTATCCAGGATTATTTTAAAAGCTACCCGCAGGCCATTTCATACCATCAGCCACACATGATAAGAACCAGCACAATGAACTCAAAGATTTGGACATATTCTTGGAGGCTACAATCTGATAATCTGTGGAAATGTTGAGGAAAATGATAAGGATTGGTAGATTTTTAAAGGTAGTTGGTCTTGAATCCCAACTCCTTTCTCTTTAGAGAAACTTAAAATTGCCGCTTAAAGTATTTTTTCCTTATCTGAGAGAAATAAGGCAATATACCCTAACTAGGAAAATAGGATTTTAAAATGAGATGTTTATAAAATCTTTAGCAATGTGTCTTATCCTAGGTAAATGTTTACAAAATTTGGGAGTAGGAGAATTAAGCTCAGGGATACAGTAGTAAGCGCTGGGTTCCTTCCCAGAATTAGAAAGAAAACAAAATCCTAATTCTCACCCCTCACGAGTCTTGTGTTTTACTCTTTGCTGCTGTGACTTTTTTTATTTTTTACTTTTTTGTGTACTTCATGATATAAATATACCATGCCATCTCTAATTAGACACCTCTTTATGATTAGACTATTTTCAAATGTGGCTAGAGAAAATGCCAATGAATGTGAAAAAAGAGGTTTGAACGTGGTTAGGAGCACTTATTGAGCTTCTAGAATACTGGGGCTCAGTTTCCAGCACCCACATAGCTCAGTTCTCCAGCTCCAGAAGACCCAACCCCCTCTCTGGCCCACAGACATTTGCACGCACATGCTCTCACACGCAAATATACACATGATTAAAACTTTTTTTTTTTAAGCCAATAAGCAGCATAACTTTTAGATGGTTGCCGCATGTCAACAGATGCTCTTCAAGTAGCATATTCCAAGTTATATTTTCATCCATTGGGTATTACCCCTTGTCTCCTACCAAACCTCACTGTATTCCCTAAACTGTCCCTCACAAGGACTGATCTAAAACGCAGACACAGAGGAGTACACTAGGACCTCAGGCTTGTCATAATTCCCACTGGAATACAAATTCAAGGCATGGCTCTATCTTGACCCTCTTCCTGCTTTCACACTTGCTCTGCCAACCTGCAGACCTGTCTGGCTAACCTAGGTCTTGATTGGCCCTCTGAAATCACTTAAATGTCTATCCTTAGCTTTAGATGTCTTCCCATACTCAACAGGTTCCATATTGAAATTAAGATATTTCCTGTCGGGCTGGAGAGATTGCTCAGTGGTTAAGAGCACTGACTGCTCTTCCAGAGGTCCTGAGTTCAAATCCCAGCAACCATATGGTGGCTCACACCCATCTGTCATGGGATCTGACACCCTCTTCTGGTGTGTCTGAAGAAAGTGTACTCACATAAAATAAATAAAATCTTTAAAAAAAAAGATATTTCCTGTTATCTTAATTTCTCATATCACAAATTTTGGGTCAGTGAATTTTTTTTTTTTTTGAGAAAGTTTCTCTGTATAGCTGGGTCCAAAGACTAGGCTGGCCTCGAACTCAGAGATCTGCCTGCCTCTGCTGCAGTCATTCTTCTGCCCTTTCTTTCATTCTTTTACAACTTATATCCTTTTCACGTAATGAATCTGAATGACTGTAACTTTAAAGCACATTGGGAAATCAACCAGTCCTCTACCCATACTTTGGTCTGAACCACAACTGTCCCTTACCTTGGATCTAAGGTCCTCCTTTTGTCACAAAGTCTAGCCTAAAACTTCCATTTTCAATCTTTCAGTTCTTCTTCCTAGTATACAGTACCTGGAGTAGGCTCACACACATACACACACACACACACACACACACACACACACGCACGCACGCACGCACACAGACAGACACACACACACACCACACCACACCCACCCACCCACCTCCCCTCCCCCACAGACACGTTAGTCTAAGTTATCCCCTTCTATATAGGGTAGGAAGGCAAGCACCCAGCGTGGGTCTCTTTGAATATTCTAACAGAGGATTAAGACTTGGTATCTTGGATCAACAGCATTTTGCTAAATATCTAAATTTTTCAGAAAAGGAAAGGGTAATTTGGGCTCACAAGACTACAAGGCCAGTCCCCTCTTTACATTGTGTTTGAGGTAACAGCATTCCAGAGTGAAAGAAAAATGGCCTGTAACAAATACTTTCTAGCCCTATTTTAAAACTAAGCTCTAAACAACATTATAAACAACATTGATAATTTCCCTTACTTCTACTTTGTATCTGTTAGCGATATTACAATTGACTTTTAAAACATTTTTACATCTCTAAGAAAGTATTATTTTTAAAGAGAGCTACAAATAAGTTTAGGCCCCCCCAAAAAAAAGAAGATTATTTTGGTACCCCACCACACCCCAGCAGACCATAGGAGAAAAATTGGACAAAGGCTGGCGACTGCATTTTCATGGTTTCCCACAAGATGTCAGCATGTAACTGAGCAAAGTCAGGTGGGGTGAGGGGTGTTTTCCCTTAAGTAGAACAATAGAAGGTCTCTCCCTCATTCTTAGAACTGCCACCAGGGCTTTGTTAACTCAATTCATAAATATATCTCCATATATGTTTTGTTATTGTAAACACAGTTCTTAATATATTTGTACACTAGTTTGTAAATAATGGATTTGTTTTATTTTAACTCGCTTCTCTACAATGGAAGTTAAAATTCTTCGGATCAAATTAGAAACCTTAAATACTTTTCACGGCTCTGGGGAATCCAGTCAAGTCTCTGCGTGAATTCTTATGCACAAAGCTTAGTGGACTGCAGAGGAATTTCACTCAGTCTATGTCATAAAATCAGTGGGCATCTAAACTATACAAAAGGAGCGTGCATGTGCGTGCATGCATTCGTGCATGTGTGTATGTCTGTGTGTGTATGTGTGTGTGCATGTATGTGTGTGTGTGTGCATGCATGTATGTGTGTGTGCGTGTATGTGTGTGTGCATGCGTGTGTGTGTGCACGCGCACACACATATACTAAAGAGGAAAATTGGGGATAGTCTTCTCTTGAGATTATTTCTTTGTTCACCATTACTAAAGCACACACTGAGTCCTAAAACCTGACTAACTTTCAATATTGATCATTAGAAGGAAAGAAACTGGTCTCCCTCACATCTACTACTGTTCAGTAAGCAGGAGAATAGCACACCGTGGAAGGACTTAAGTCCCAATAACTGTGAACCCTCAGGGAGTGCTTACACCATTTGCAGCTCTATCTTGCTTTTCGTGTTTTTCCCGGTCATAAGCCATTTTCTTCAGCAACTTCTTCATGGCTTTCCTTTCCTTCTTCTGATGCGCAGTATTGTGCTTCCTCACTTGGTTCACAATAAATTTAGGGATCTGTGAAGAAAAAAAACACTTCAGCTGGAGGAAGAAAAAGACAGGCAACCTTTTTAAACTACATAATTTTTCTTGTTGTTATTGTTGTTTTTTATTTCAAGAGGATTATGGGTTCTGTTTCTCAAAGACTAAGCCATTTAAATGTACCGTTTGTTAATTCTATGAAAAGAAATGAACCAGGAACTCTCTGCATCCACTTGGGGTAATTTACCACCCACTGTGCAAGGTCCCAAAAGGGACTTTGTGAAGTTCAAGGACATATTGGCCTCTCCTTACCTTGGATGTCAACCCAGGAGGAGATTCCCTGAGAAGATCCTTGGAGGCCGACACCTCTGCAGCTGTTCCTTAGCAACCAGCCCTCCCTACTTCCTGTAAAGCCATCTAACCCACAAGTCCCTTCCAACAAAGCTGCTGTCAGAGAAGAAAAAAGTTCACCCGTCACCAAAAGCCAAAAATTGGTTAGTGGTACTCCTAAAGATATGCTAAACTTCTAAAGACAAGGGAAAACTCATTCTTAGAAATTCCATTAGTAACAAAACGTTTTGGGTCATTAAAATGTAGCTATAAAATAATGCTGTCCTTAACAGAGGCAGACATGACAGATGAGCATTACTTTAAAATATATTTAAAATGACCTGTAGCATTTGCCTTTTGGCAGGATATAAAAAGCCTTGAGGATCCAGGGAGCATCATTTTTTATCTTCTAAAAAAATATTGAGATTAGTAGAAGCTCACATTAAAGTAGTAGTTAATATAATTTAGTTTGGGATTTCTTTATTTCATTTTTCTAAATGCTTATTAGAAGAACTCTTTCTCTCCACAAAAATATAAATTTCACTGAAAAATGAGACTGCAATCAACCAAATCCCTTATCAACATGCATGTGGATTATCTGTCAGAACTTAAGAGTTAGGCAGGAAATCAGGTTCAAGACCTCAGCAATCATGGTGCAGAATGTGTATGGCCTTTTAAATGAAACAATTCTCAGGAAAATAAGGAAATGAGGAGAATCAAAGACAGGGTGAGCACTTTCAAACACGACAGCCTGAACACCAGGCCAAGGGGAAGTGGCTAGTGGAACTGTGGAAGAAAGACTGTGTGCAAGGCACATTTTCTTGACCTAATTTTACAACTTTAAAACTAGAAATTCACAAGGCCTTCCTTACCTCCGTGAATAAAATGCCTCTGATACCTCTGGACTCACAAACATACACACGGTGTTATTTTTAAGCCATTTAGACAAGAGAGCACATTGCTTTTTAATATCACCTTCATAAAGTTATTTTCATGATTACTGTGAACAATTATGCTAGGAAATTACATGACCGTTATTGCAATTTTCAAACACATACCATGGATTTTTCTTACAGGTGACACCTAGATCTAAAATGTGTATGTATAAATGTGTGTGTATGTGCCCATGTGTCTTAACTTAGGAGAGAATGTTGGGAGAAGAAGAAGAAGAGATCCTAGAATCCATGAGAAAGAGTTATGGAAAACATATAATAAAAAGATAAAAATAGTACCACCTGGATGGGAGGAAGAGAATTTGCCAGTAGGAATGCAAGCAGTAAGGGATAAAAAGTATAATGTCACACACGCATTCAGCTGTCACTGTGAAACCCAGTACTGTGTACACTGCCGTAAAAGTGAAGTTAAATACATATACTTACTGTCCACAGAAGTTTCTGGTACCTAATCAATAAGTGCATAGTATTTGCTGTCCCTGCTGCCATTTCAAATTCTCGGTGTTCACTGGACTTCAAGCCCAGTGCATGGCACATGAAGAGATTCGGGGCCATGACCATTGCTACATTCACGGCTGTCATCTTGTTCTTCTCTTTGTTATCGATGACTCTTTGGAGAAATTCAAGCAAGGCCTAAAACAAAGATGACCAAGATTTCTGTCATACACGGAGCTAAGAGGTTAAGGTGCTGTATTATAAAGGATTTTAACTCATTTAAAATTGAGCGTATTTAACTCTTAAAAGGCCTTCTGAAAAAGTCATTTGAAAACCACCTATTAGATAAGCTTCCTAAAATATATTCCTGACACACACAGTTTAAATGGAATTACCTTGAAGGGGACAGCGTCCCTACTAAACACCACAGGCTACCCAAATAAAAAGCCCAGGGCCAGAGATGAGCTACCTCTTTGGAAGTTAGCCAATAATTATTTCCATTGCTCTTGAGTATCCTTCAGGATTTAAGATTATGAAGACACTGCTGAAGACACCACATACTTGAGAAATCACACATGGTATCACTTGAGACCCACCACACATGGAGACAGCAAGATCGTAGTGACCTCAAAGCTTCATCTCCACCTGCTAGATTTCATGGTGCTGGAAGGTGCTATAGATGCAACCAGAAGAGAAAGGTAGACATCAATCTTATCCAGCTGTGAACTCTGAACTACAGTCATGACTAGCCTGGCCAGATGTGCCCACTGGAGTACTTAGTGGCACAAGTGTCATGGCAGCAACCAACCACTTTCTGGTTAGATTTAAGGCTCACTCACGAGAAGGAAACTACACTTGTTACCATCTAGGCTAAGACCCTGTGGGCTACACAGATCATAGAGCCTAGTGAAGAACTTACTACTAATAGTATCGTGCTAAATGAAAAACATATTTGTGGGGAGCGGGTGTGGCGGCAGTCCCAAGATGGTGCCCAGGACTGCAGCTAAGTCTCATGACTAGCACCTGACTTCCTCACACACCTGAAACTAGCCACGTCCATTGTGAGAGCTGTGCAGGCGCACCATGATGCAAGATCAGGCCATGTGACGTGGACCTATGAACTGAGAATACGCAGTCTGGACTGAGGAGGCGGAGTTGAGGGAGGATATAAGGGAGTGTGCTCGGGGGCTGAAAGGGAGAGAGAAGAAAAGAAGAGAGAGATTGCTGCTTGCATGCAGAAAGAAAGGTTCCTGAATAAACTGCTTTGAGAAGAACGTCGTGGTGTCGCTCCTTTCTGCGCGACGGAGACGGAGATGACACATATTAGAGCAACTCTTTCTGACTTACTGCTATTTCCATAGACTAGAGCCATTCTTAAGCCACATCGGAAAAGCTTACTCTTGAGATTGCCAATTAAAACAGAGACCCATAACTGGCTAAGTTGTGGAGCATAGGGGACTACAGAAGGCTGAGCCCTAAACTGTGTGTCTACGTCACAGGCCTTCCCTTCAAGGCTGAGGGACAATGAGACTGTAAAAACCAGGTGACAGATGACTAGAATAAAATAGTTGTTTACCAGCCACAGCTATGGCGGTGCACATACAAACACGCAGTACTTGTGACAGAGCGAGTGAGACCTCCACAAGAACAAGCCAGTCAAACCTCCCTCATGGAGAAGAGGAGTACAATGTCACACGCCTAACAAAGCAACTACTGGCATTTGATAGCACCTGGGAGGGGATTCAGAACTGGCCCCACTCCCAAGAGTACTTAGGCTACCTAAACAGGATTCAGCGGTCTTCAATGGGGGAAAAAGGACATGAAGTTGGGTGGGTAGGGAGGTGAAGGTGGGTCTGAGAGGAGTTGAGTTGAAATTAAAAAAAAAATAGAAATTGTATGGAATTATAAAAATATTAATAAAATAGTTAATTATCTAAATTATCAAAAATTAAACAGAATCCAAATAATAATAAAAGTGTTGTTTAAAATAGAAGGAGGAGAGAAAAATGTTAAAAGGGAGTCTGACTTGTGCTATACCTTGATTGCTTTCAAGCCTATCAACCTGAGGTCAGTCATCAGAACCCACCGGGCAGAAGGAGATAACCAACACATTGAAGCTGTTTTGTAAACTTCACACATGTGCCAACACGATGCACCTACATACATAGGCACGTACGTTTTTAGAAAGCTGTCAGGGCTAAGGAGGGCTCAGATGATGAAGTGCCAGCCATGTAAGCATGCAGACCCAAGGTCAGTTCCAGAACCCATGTAAAAAGTTGGGTTAATCCATTTGCTTGAAGAGGCAGAAAGGGGCTTAGTCACCAACCTGCCTAGTCTAATCCAGTGATCTTTAGACATCAGTGAGAGGTCATCTCTCAAAAAACAAGCTCCTTAGAATGACACCCAAGGTTGACTCTGGCCTACATAAGTGCGCGCACACACACACACACACACACACACACACACACACACACACACACACACACACACACACACAGAGAGAGAGAGAGAAAGAGAGAGAGAGAGAGAGAGAGAGAGAGAGAGAGAGAGAGAGAGAAGAAGAAGGAAGAGGAGGAAGAGAAGGAGAAGGGGAGGGGGAGGGAGGAGGAGAGAGAGACACTGAGACTCGAGTGCATGTATGCACACAAGCGCTTGCCCCGTGCACGTGAGTTATGCATAGCCACAATCCTCTATCTATACCAACAGACTGTCAGCAAAGCTCCTCAGACAGACTGACAAAGCCCCAAATGGTGTATCCTTCTCAGGAGACTGGCACTGGGCAACTAAGGCAGAGGGTGTGTCTGACGTGGCAGACAGATATGTGCCTTTCCAGCCCACTGAGCCTATAGGAGCTGCAGAGCACTGAAAAATAGCTTCAAATATCATATAAACATTCCCATGTTTCAGAAAGTAGTAATTATTTCACCTGAAGGAAGGAGGGAAGGAAGGAAAGAGGGAAGGAAGGAGGGAAGGAGGAAGGGAGGAAAGAAAGAAGGAAAATAGAGAGGGAAAAAGGAAAAAAGGGGAGAGGGAGGGAGAGAGAGAGGAGGGTAAAAAAAAGGGGGGGAAGGAAATGAAAATAAAGGGGAGATAAAAGAAAGAAGAGAACATCTTTAAGCAAGTGTGTTCCACCTCGGTTTCCTTCACACTAGAGGACTCCAGAGCCTGCTGGCACAAAACCTAAGCAGAATGAGCTTTGTGATTGGAAAGGGACAAAAGAAGGCTCCGAAAAACTGACAGACTGGATGATGCGGAACTCTGTGAACCAGTTAGGCCACACTCAGCATCACATTCTTCCTTCCACGACCATCATACTCTGAGCTGTCAGCCTCCCCAGCCACCAGCAGCTGAGTCACGCTTCTCTGCCAAGGCAGAAGGCTCTTTTTGCCTTTTCCTTTGAATTGATTCTCTCCAGAGTAACTTTAGCTGTGCACATGGGTTCGAGGCTCTCTGTGAGTGCAGCAGCAGAGTAGGTACCAGTTAGAGACCATCATTTTGATCCTTACCCGAGGCAGACAGTATGGCCACCCACCCCAGTGTGCACACGAGAAAAGTCTTCTGTTTTAAAGAATATTACTAAAGGGTATGTGACCAGGAAAAGCTGCAGGAGGGATTTAATTAGAGGTCTCTATGGCTTTTGTTTCTGAACTCTTAAACTATGCAGAGAACCACACTTTCATAGTTAGCCTAAATAAGCTAGAACAAAACGGAAGGAGTGAAGCCAGATGATACTGCCCTTTTTAGAAGATTTCAGGGCAGAAACAAAAATAACAAAAGATAAATATATAAAACAAAACAAAAGAAGGAAAAAAACAAAAGACTAGCTTCTAGTGCTAAGAGGTGACCTGCATCAGGTTCAGTTGTAGTACAGACCTTTGAATCAAGCTAAAGGCAAAGGCTTAAGACCTAACAGCAAAATTTACGTATGTAATATCTGCTACAGTGCTTGGAAATTGTAACCCAAGCACCATGCTGTATTGAAACAACATGTTCACAAATGAGGACAAAAGATTAATTGAAGTTTAGGAAAAAATATTGAATTCTGTTCCACAGAGACTAGAATGGTTTCTCAGGGACCAAGTGTATCTCTTCCTTTATGAGCATAAATTACAAAGATTAGATAATTATTTTAATTGTGGTGTGCATATGCAATAGGACTGTTTAAACTATTGCTAGAGGAATGCCAGAAGAAGGGAGGGGCAGAGAGGGAAGGGGAGAGAGGGAGGGAGGAAAGAGAAGGTTAGCTGGTAGGATGTTGGCTCAGCCCTTGACATAGTGACAGTGGTCTCATGTCTACTGAACAATGTAGTATTTTAAGCAGTTATAAACAACACTGAGAGACAGGTGAAAGGTCAGACACCCTGTAAACCTACGCATGAGGTCCTGGGCACAGGACAGGACCATAGCTATAAGTGCTTGATGGTTGTTCCTATGTAAAATATGAATATGATTCTTCTAGTTTTCAGGGTGTATGACGACATATATAATCAAGTTTTAAAATGAAATAAAATCCAGTTTAAAAGAGGGAGGCAAAGAGACGGCTCGGCAGCTAAGCAATGTGCTCTTGTGAAGGGGCCTGAGTTTGAGTCCCAGCACCTGTCGGAGATGGCTCACAGCCACAGGTAGTTCAAAGCCCTCTTCTGGACTCTGCAGATACTCGTACTATGACCCTCATAAAAAAATAAAATTAAAACCTTTGAAAGGGGGGTGGGAGGCTGGGCAAGTGGCTTGGTGCTTAAGAGCAGTTCTGTACTTGGAAACCTGAGTTCAGTTCCTGGAAGCCATGTTGATAGCTCATAGCTGCCTGTAACTCCAGCTCGGACACTCTCTTCTGGATCCCAGAAGTACTACATAGGTGCATGTGTGCATACGTGTGTAAACACACACACACATATACATACTTAAAAAATAAAAATTAATCTTTAAAAACCCTTAAAGCTATAAAAGGTCTAACCATGGGTAACTATATAAATATAGGCCTTCCTTGATGCCTATAAATAAGTCTTCCCTATTTCCCCAAGTCAAACATAGGAACAGCTCACTGATCCGATAGATGACAATCGAAGGAGTGGGGCAAGGGACAGATGAGGAGAAGGAACTCACAGTAAGCCTCCCCAACTTATACCTCAGTGGAGTTTCTCTTCTCCTTCGTGGATATGATTTACAGTTTATGAAGGTACAGTTTGCCTCATACTTTAATGATGGCTTCTTTTGTTAGGATTGTCTGAAAGCCTCCTCAAAGCTAGCTAAAGAAGTAAAACTATTGACTGTATCTCAAAATTTCGCTAAACAGCATTGTTCACATTTAATCATAAACTTACCCTTTCACCAAGATCACATAAAAATGCTCAGCCATCTATATATATATATACATACATCCACAAGTAAGCAGAATAATAAAAGAATAGGCCTAGACTGGGAAGGCCAATCCAAAGAAGGTTCTAGAGCCGCCTTCCTCACTAGCAACCACCATGGACTGTCCTCCCGCTAATTGGTTTCAAGAGGTGTAGGTCTATTTGAACTCAGCGATCTTTTAGGTTCCCTTACAGAGCTCATTCTCAGGGGCCTGTCACACAAGCAAGCACTTCATATGTGAGAAAAGGATGTCCCTCCCCTCTCTGTGATGGAGACTCTGTCCAAGACGTGCTCTGCCCAACTTTATCCTAGACCAACATTAGCCACAGTCTGCACACTCCTACTCTGCCATTTTGCTCCTACCAAATTTGAAATAAATTGCGTCAGGGTTGGCCTGTCTCAAAACTAACCAAACGCTGCCTCCTGAAATTCTACTGACAACCTGAAGAACGAACTTGCCTCTGAGTGAAGGAGCAAGCCTTTGGAAGTTCTCCTGTGGTAGACATTCTATGTTTTCAGTTGTGTTCACAAAGTGCTTCTTCAAGGGAAGTAGAGGAGAGCTCCATTTTGTAGCTGTCAAGAGCTGTGCCTCAAGTTAGTCAGTGCAGTTTTGTTTTTCTTTTTGGATTTTTTTTTTTTTTTTCGGAGCTGGGGACCGAACCCAGGGGTGTTTTTCTTTTTGACAGGAGATCATGCTTTTGGGGCTGACCTCAAACTTGCTACGGAGTTAAAGTTGACTTTACAGCTGGGGACCCTCCTGATATTGAGTGCTGAGATTATAGGCGTGTGCTCTTGGGTAGGAAAAACCTTGTATTCACTCGCTACATAAGGTTAGATGCTAAGTAAGCACTCTATTGACCAAGAAGCATCCCCAACCATCAGAGAATTTTAACGAGCTGCAGGGGAAAAAAAAAGTTCGACAACTTGACAACCCACCAGGTTTGGTGGGGTTGTTTCCTTAAAATTTCTTCATGAGAAGAGTTCATTTTAAACAGAAAGAAATGTGGAAGATAAAAAGGCAAAGTCAACACACAAACACACACACACACACACACACACACACACACACACACACACAAAATAAACCCTCTTAAAACCCTTGGTAACATCAATAAAATTAGCAACGTAGCAGACTAACTCCCAGTAAAAGGCTACCTCTCAGTGTCTGCCCTTAAAAACACTCTTTGCCATTTCAGATGAGCATTGCTGTTTCCAAAATAAGCATGGGATTGTTTTTCCACAAATAATGAAAAATGACCATGCATAGTTCAAAGGGATATTTAGTGTAAATTAAGAAGCTGACCTTCAGTGTGTCTCTGTTTGCGTCAGGTAGAAGAATGACGAGGAGGTTCAAAGCCTGCAATTGTTCCTTTTTGGTTGGAAGATCTGTAGAAAGATCAAAGAAATACGAAAACTTTAGGGGAACACTTTCCTTTCTTTTCGTCCATTTTTAAAGGGGGAAAAATGTTATTTGGTGTGAGCATTCCAGTGAAATGCTAGACACAGTGAGTGAGCCGCCAGTCTCACCAGGGGTGTTTGCTGGAGATCAGAGCAAGCAGCTGCTCAGAGCACCCTCAGTCCTAGGATGCTAGCTTCCAACTGTGATCCCATGACGAGCGGCCTTATGTTTGCCGACACACAACAGTGATTTGGAAATAATTCTAACTTCCATGTGGTAATTACCCTCCGATGGAAACACAGAGATCGGACTGCCCACGAGATGCTGCCCACAGGGCTTCCTGCGCACTGAGCTTTGTTTCTTTCAAATGTCAAGGGAGCAACACACAAAAGGAGAGTCTATCCGGTCTGACAGACATAGGCGAAGCCTGGCCTGGAACACAGTAGGTGCCCAAAATGAATGCTTGTGGGATCGATGAGAAACCAAACAGCATGTGAAGGTTCCAGGAGGTATATGTCATTGTCATTGGTGCCTAATATCACAGACATTTAAAATCACATCATGACCACTTTGTTAGATAGCAACAATTTGGTCCATATCCAGGAAATACACTCAAAATAATGGAATTTAATCATTAAAAATATTTTTAACAAAAGACTTTTTTTTTTGCTAATGAAGAAATTAAGCAAATACTTTAAATAGCAGTGTTAGCATCTTCTGTAGATATTCTGAGGGGAAAAGTTATGATATAAGATAACTTAGACACTAACCCCAAAATTGCCCATCCCCCCCCCAAAAAAAATAGCATGTGATGGTACCGGTGGGCACTCTATCTCTCCATCATTATTAAGATTGACTCATTCGCTCACAGTGTTCTGGCTTGGAAGTTAAGATAAGATTACTGCAACAGCATGACAGTACCATTCCCTGTCCTGGTGGCCCCTAGGAGTACGTAAGACAGCCATAGCACTAGATAAACCTTGTGAAATCTCCCTATTCCCTCCCAGGAACCGTATCAAGACTGATGACTTATTTTACATTGGAGTTTTCCAGGACCAGAAAATGGCCCAACACCAGAATTTTGCAGCCCTCTACCTATGAGGCTACAAAGCACATTCTCCTATATATAGGTCCAGGTTCCCATTTTCAGGCAATGGTCAGGGAAACTATCTCTCTTTGTGTTTCTATAGTCAGTACTAATCCCCAGATTCTCCACTGTGTGCTGCTTTCAACATTGGCAAGAAAACCACAACAGAGATCTACATGACTCATGCTGTTTAGAAGAGAGAAACTCGAAGTTTCCAGGTCTTAACGGTAGAGGTACTGTGTTCCTAAAGGCCACGCAACTAATCTTCATTTTAAGAGAATATTCTGGTATGTTTACTTAGCCATGTATACGAATGAAAGGAAGTGGTATGTGTCATCAGAGCAACTCTTGACATCAGTGAATCAACATGTCTAAGCAAAGACGTCCGGGTAGCATGGTACCTTATGCTCACAATTGTCACTCTGACAGTGTGTGTGGAACTCACTCCCAGGCTACTTCCAGGTAGAAAGTACTTACTCTGGACAGCCTGGAAGGCTTTGAGGTACTCCGTGCTCAGCAGAGGCTGGGGTAGTTCTCTCAGAAAGAGCTTCAGCAGGCTGGCCGCATCGTGCTGCTTGACACTTTCCCAGTTGAAAGTTCCTTCATAAAACTTTGCTTCTAATTCTTGGCAAAGATTCTGAATGGTGCGAGGGGGAAAAAGAAATTAGCAGGAAGCAGATTTGTCCCCTGTGAGTGTGATATGTTTTTTTCACCTTACAAGATCTCTAATCTCCAAAGGAATACCTGAATAGTAAAAGTCATCATTTTTCTGTTACACAGGAAAATGCCATTCCCAAACTTTGATTGTCCTTTACATGAAGAAACTATACCCAAGGTTAAGAAAGAAAAAAGTTTAAACATTTTCACACACTTTAATTACCAAAGGTTTAATTAAGAGATCAGTTAAAATCACCTTCCACCGAGCGTGGGACCTAGATGCTATAAGTTGTCAAATAAAAAAAAAAAAAAAACAAATTTATAAGACAATGTTTTTAAAGCTATTTAGAGGCCTATCACATAACTCACAAATCCAGATCTTACACAGAAGCTACCTCTAATTTGTCACCTCTGTGGCTAAGCAGCCATCAAAGTAAGGAAAGATGCCTGCCCTCGCTGTGCCACCATTCCGCTGCCGTCTCAGGCTAGCACTGTGAGTCCATGCAGAGTGAGGAAGCTGGGCTCCTTCACTTCAAGCATTCTATGAGAAGTGCCAAACCAACTACTACTGCCCCTAAGTCAAGTTAGTTTGTGAAGACTGTTTTTCAAAACTCATTTTTAGCATGGCATAAGACCTACTATGTCCAAAATCCTTCCAAGTTTCTACTACTGGAACCCCTTTCTCGAAGGATGGTTTGTGGGGTTTTTGGTTTGGCTGGGTTTACTATGGTGCCGGGGATGGAACCCTATGCCTCTGTATGCTAGAAAAGTGGTCCACTATTAAGCTACATCCTCTGATACAGAGGAACATACTGAGCTACCCCCCTCTTGATCGAGTAAACTTACCCATGTTTTCTCCTAACAAAATCACCCCCCCCCCTTTTTTTGCCTAATTGTTTTTGTAACCAGGGTGGTATGCTCCCTCTCCTTTTAAAGATCAAAACTCAATTGCTATTACTCATCCTGACGACATTTCTCACCCAGCTCCCTACTACCGTCTGAGTCATGATCTTCTCACTCTCACAGGATTATAATAGGTGATGAGGGGATTCGGAAAACTAAAAACTTATAGCCAACCAGAAGGAGTTTGTAGAGGAACGATGAACTGAAGCTTCAGATGTTTTATTGTTTTGTTTTATCGCCTCTGCTAACAAGAATAAGGGGTGGGGAGGCTAAGTTGGCCTTTAAAATTCACAAGCATAATTAAGCAATAAAACTGCACATTAACAGAACTGAAGCGTTCCAGTTACCTTGACTCTCATGGCTGCTCCTGGTATCCGCAGGAGGCCCTCAGTTTCCAGACTGCCTTCTTCAATGCAAGAAATCAGCTGTGGAGAAGCCAAGAAACATTTTGATCTCGGTCTTCGTTAACAGGTAGAGTTTAACATCTGTCCCCCATTGCAAAGCTGATTCCGAAGGCATGCAAAGTGGGTTTGATGAGGTTTAGAGTGGTGTGGGACCAGCATCTTCAAAACTATACAGGTAAAAACTAGAGTTGCAATTTGAAAAGGTTTGTCTTTTTCTCCTTTGTAAAAGAAATGTATAATTTCACACGACAGCTGGGCCTCTCCACAGGATCAGAGAAAAGATGTTCTCTGTGCAAAAGCAACTCAGAACACCACTATGCGTTTTCCAGCAACATGCATTGTACAATCACAGAAATGTCATGCAATTCCAGTAGTTGCACATTTATATACTGTATTTAATTGGTTTCAGGAAACAATATTTTTATGGGAAAAAGAACTGTTACTAATATTCATTTTAGGCTTCTGATGGCAAACTTAAAGAAAAATGCTTTTGAAGAGGGCTTCTGAGTAATGCTAATACTCAACTAATGGGCATGAACCTAGCTCTACGACTCCACTAAAATAAATTAAATTAAAATTAAAATGTAGCAGCCATGGGGCTGGAGAAATGGCTCAGGAGTTGAGTATGCACTGCTCTTTCAGAGGACTCAAATCCAGATCTCAGCTACTGTATATAGGAGGGTTCACAATTGCTTATAACTTCTGGTGGAGGGGATCACCAGGATGGCTTTGGTCTTTGTGGACGTCTCTGCATTCATATGCACATACTCCTACACAAAGACACACAATTTTAAAACTGGGTAAATATCGAAAACCGTATAATATCAGTCAAGTAGGGAATTATTACAGAGGCAAATTGTTAAAAAGCTATGAGGAAAGTAGGAGTGGTGGGCCCCCGTCAGGGAGCATCCAGTTAGAAAACCTGGGTCACACATCCCTTCACACACCAGTACATGGTGAAGCTTACTGAGAAGAGAGTATCTAGGTGCTTCTCTCCTGCAGCCCATCCCGATTTCTCAAGTCTTCTGCCTTGTAAAACTCAGACATAGGCTCCATGCACTTCTGATCTCAGTTAAATGTTCTCTGTACACCTTGGGGCATGAAATCCCCCAGAGTACAAAAGAATATTTGATAAAGAATGTCTTTTTCAGGGAAACCTCTCCCTGTGGAGTTTATCATACTCCATAGACCACATAGAGCACACTGTCACCCCTTTCACATGAGAGTGTCTGTGAGGGACAACTCTTAACATGTCTTAGTAGGCTTCCGAACCTCTGCTCTACGGGTCCCAAATCAGGTATACCAAATTCAGAACTGTGGATCCTGAAGTGTTGGTGACTTTTCCCTAACTACCTATTTTGCCCTATCCAGGGAATCCATTTTGACCAGAAAACCCACTGATAGAGAGACTCAGAGTCTCAAATTCTCCTAAGAATACATTATTGGGTGAGGCATCACTGATCAGTCAAGGAAGTACATCAATTTTTAAAGTTCAAATTTTCCTAGACCACATCTTTCCAGGACTACTGCAGAGGAACTCAAAGTAAAAATAATTATGAATTATTTGAGATTAGAAGGACATCGTTCAATAAGGAATTTCATACCAGATATTAAAATGTTTCGTGTATGACCAATTTTCATTTCATTTCGCCTTATAAAATATTTGCATGTCTTATTAAAATATCCAACTGAATGCAGGTCGCTGAAGTCAATTAGTTTTGAGCCATCTACGCCTTTTACTTTTATTAAGTACAGAAAAAACTTGTGGCTGTGAAACAGCTAATTGAGATTCATTTCTGAATTCTGTATTTGAATCTTTTCTTAGCGGTCTCTAGGGCTGGATCCCAACATCAAGTTATGTGTTTGCTGTCTGCAACAAAAGCATGTGTTATCTCCTACTTCTCACTTTGAAAATCATGTGTTTTAGCTACATTATTAATTAGCTACATTATTAGCTTTTCTATTAACAGGAAACATATTCCAGTTTTCTTTAATGTTTAAGACTTACAATAGACAAAAATAACCATACATAATTATGCTATTTCGTGAAACTTAGGATTTTCATATTTTACTGATATTCCATATATCTCAAAATATAAATCTGTATGTCTACATCTATATATACTTATGTATATGCATGCGTGTGTGTGTGTGTGTGTGTGTGTGTGTGTGTGTGTGTGTGTTGAATTATAAAATGGAAATAAAATCAGTCTCTTTAGGCACAACACTGAATTGGGGGATCATCGGACCAACAACAACATCGGATTTAAAAATTTCATCAGGAAATGCACTTTTTCCAGAAAGCGAACACTTTTCTTCTAAAAAAAAAAAGTACTATTAAAATGAACCACTGCTCATGATTAAAACAAACCACTGTGTGCCTCTGAGGGGTGAGGGAGGAAAGGACAGGTGAAATAGAAGATGAAATTAACTGAGATAAGATTAGCTTTGGTTCGTGTCACCTGTCCCTTCAACATTAAGGATGAAGACTCTGGAGCCTGGGAGTGGAAAGTTTCTCGAAATCGGTTGTTTTCTTTTCCCCCCTTTTACAAAGTTGAAAGGCAGAAAACAAGCTGTGGGCCAATAATCAAAAAATGCTTCTCACGACACATCCCTTTGTGCATTTATCAAAACACAATGCAAAGGCAGACTGGTGAAAGTGGCCTACCAGTCAAGTCTTCAATTGCCCCTCTATTTTTAATGTGAACAAAACTGAAATATTAATTCAAAATAGTAGGCTGCTGGAGTCTCTAAAGTCTTAAAAACTAAATCGAATCAAAATTTCACAGAGAGGAGAAAAGATTTTGGTTTTTGAGAAAGACTGCAGTCAGTATTCAGCAGCCTACTTGATACAGACTGAAGATTCACTGGACCTAATATGAATCTAAATTCAACAGACTTCTCCATGTCATGTGGAGCTGTGTTGCCCACCTGGTTAGCATTGTAGCGCACAGAGGTTCAGTCAAACAATAATCTAGAGGCTTGAATGACAGTGCCTTTCTAGAAGGGACCGACATATGATTGCAGGATTTAAGGCATGCAGGTCACCCTCTGTGGAATGGTGAGCCTCCTCCCATCAGGTGAAGACGCAAAGGCAAAGCCAGAGGTTTGCAAAAACCTTTCTTCCTCAGGACTGCAGCGTCAACTTTTGCTCCAGGGGCTCCCCTGGTCCTCCTTCCACATTATCAGACTTGCTGGAACCCATTAGCTGCATGAACAAAATCATTAAAAGAAACCTCCCCACACAGATATAGGTATAGATAGAGACATGGGTATAGGTGTTAAGTAGAGCTAGGGACATAGAGGTTCTATTGATTCTAGAGGACTTGACCTGAGGAAGATACTATGGAGATAAAGCTTTAGACTCCATTTTTGTATAGCAACTCCATCCTTTCAATTAAAAAAAAAAAAGCAACAGGATGTGTAATGTCTACTTTTTTATCTTATCTGAATAACTGTTACGAACTATTAATACACATACAGGTTCAACAGGCCATGATAGAATAAGTCTACAGAGAACGTATCAAAAGGCATGTTAGATACAAGCTTAGATGCAGGGACATGTAGGCATAGACAGATATAGACAGACATAGGCATAGGCACAGGCATAGACATAGGTGTAGGAGTAGACACAGACTGTATTGATTTGGCAGGATTTGACGTAAGGTAGACGCTGCTATAGAATTCCTCTTTGTGTAGCAACTCCATCTTTTCAACATAAGAAAAACAATGGATAAAGGGCAAGAGTGGGCTAGCAGTGGCTCACACGGGTAGTAACTGATGGAGAACAGAACTGTGAGCACCAAATAGACCAAGCCTTAGGATTGGCTGAGTAATCCAAGTAAAAACCCATACACGTACACGTATATCTACTGTGCTGAGACATTACAGAAACCTATACACTGGGGCCAGTGCAGAGGATCTAGATCTTGGGGAAGTCCATGGATATTTGGCCTGCATTCCTTCCTGTGTTTTCTTAGATGTTATCAAATGTAATCTGTTTTGCATAATGATGGCTTAGAGGTTGAGCTGAAATTCTTTTTATTGCTACAGATAATCCTTTTATGAATAACTGAGTGGCGACTCCAGAAACAGCTTTATAGTTTAGCAATCATTTTCTAATTCTACTTTATGGTTTCTTTGCCTACTCTGCACGTAGGCGCTGCTAAATTAAGTTGGACATCCCTACTGCAAATCAGAAAGCTTGAGAAATACATACACGCATGAAATATTCATGAGGATTCAATTCTCTAGGAATTTATACACAGTTCCTGCTCCTATGTATTATGGAATTGAAATCTCAATTACACAAAGGCAGCTAATATAGGACAGGAAAATGATACCAGGTAATCATAGTTACAGTGATATCACAGAAAGCATCACCATAAGATAAAAGTTATGAGCCCTTGAAATAAATTTGCTTCCTGAATAGAAAATCAAAGTATAAAGTAAAACAGCATACCAATTGGAAAACTGTATTATAACAGCCTGAGTGTAAAAGGCCACTATTAGCCTAAGAATGTTCATGTAGCCTGGCCAGTTCAGCCCTACTTACTTTTTGAAAGATCAAGGGTATTCGTGTTCCAGGCACTTTTCTTTGATCTTGTTCTAACAATGTAGTTAAAGGAATACCAAAAAGACCAGAGTCTGCAAGGAGAAAACAAAAGCCCGTCACTTCCATCAACCAGTAATAAAGACTAAAAAGGTGAGATTTCTTACATTGTCATTTATACATCATATTATACTAAGGGGGTGACACTAGGAAGCCACTGGGTAGACATATGCCAAAACAGCCAAATCATGGCTCTACCCTCTAAAACAATCCAGCAGGGATAGATATCTGAACAAATGATTGCATCCCCGAAATAATCCCTGAAAGAGCCAACTGACGCATCACACAAACATACTAGTGTCAGGACATAGAAACTAGGCAAACGGTTGATGAGGTACAGTCAAATTTGAACTCCTAATGTCTAACCAAACACCAGTCATCAACACCCACCTTTACTGAATGGACATTTAACACTCCCCGATACAATTACATATAATTACTTGCTTTCTGGGAATTCAGCTAGTTTTACAATCCTGTTCTAGAAATGTGTCTTCCAAAACTGTAGTAGGCATCTAGCATTGTTACATTTAAATTCTTTGAGCACACGCTGTCTGTCTGCCTGCCTGTCTTTCTCTGTCTCTCTCTGCCTCTCTCTCTGTCTCTGTCTCTGTCTCTGTCTCTCTCTCTCTCTCTCTTCTCTGTGTGTGTGTGTGTGTGTGTGTGTGTGTGTGTGTGTGTGTGTGTGTAAAATGGGTAATAGTTATACATTTTCCAAATTCATCTCTTTTGCCTTTGCCTTAACTTTCAAATGAACATAACTCCTACCTACAACCTTCTTCTGGGCTGAGGGTTACCACACATGTGCGAACTCTGCTCTGTCCTTTAGAAATGACACAATCAAGAAACAACATTCATCTGTGGGGGCAAGCAGAAGGGCTCGCCTGTGGTACGAGGGCAGACACTGGACATGGAGAAGCCATTTGAAGAATAACAGGGAACCTTTTGGCCTGAGCCTCAAGCAGAGAATTAGTCTCAAGGACTCAGAGCACCCAGAGTGTATCTTGGATAAGCCCTATATGTATTTTAAAAAAACTACGAATTTCCTGGGTTTTCATTAAAAGGTTGTCAGATTTTTAAGAACATTTTAATAATTCCCTCTCCAACATATAAAGAAACCCAAACATAAGAAAATTATATAAACAAACAAATAACAACAAACACCTCTGTAAGCCCCTTTAAAATCTTGGGCATGCAGCCATAGCCTTTCAAACTGCATTACGACTTTATAATTGGAGAGCACGTCATAATGAGTTTTGAATGGAGCATTTGAAGTCTTTCTTCTCCACCAGGACTTGGGGGAAACCAGAAATAACCACTGAACTTAGAAATTCACCACTGCAAGCCTCACGCTAAAATGCTCCCGAGAGCTGAGCAGAGAACAAAGTCTTTACAGTCTACCTTGACAGAGACACAGGAAAGGCAGAAACGGTACGCTTCTTCCCTTCAGAGAGACTATCTCTACAACCCAAAGCAGGTACATACTTGTCTCGGCTCACGTTACCATAGCAACTCAATAATCTTCATTCCCAGTGCCTCTTTAGGAGGCACCTGTAAGGTTAAACTAGAGAACAGAGATGCCCAAGCAGGAAAAGCTTAGTCAGTAGAAAATTACCCGGATTTCCAGACCAAGAAAAGAAGAGAATAGTAAAAAGGTGTCTGCTCGTTATCGTGCTATCAGAATTAGTCTGTGGCTATATTAGATTAAGAAAGCGGCTTGCAAAATCGAGATGGCACGTGGAGAATGCCAACAATGCGCTGGCACTGCATCTCACAATAGCATGGCTTTCTCTCTAGAGGAAAGAATGTTCGGTCAAATACTTTTAAACAATGGCATATAGGGGGCGATGTTCATGAGGTCAAAGGGCTTGCCGCGCAAGTCAGGAAACCAGAGTTCGATCCCTGGAAGGAGAACTGACTCAAAAGAACTGGTCTCTGCCCTACAGATGCACACTGCAGGGCTGGCTTGCCCACATGCACATTATAAGCACAAAAATCAAGAAGACAAACTTAAGTTTTAAAATAGAATGTGAGTGAACACAGGGGCAGATTGTTAACTGTCCCTACTTCATCATGGAATACCAAAAGTAACCATTCAAGAGCGACCTCCTGAAAGCCATTCTCTAAGATCTGCTTTTGAAAATAAACAGGTTTACCAAAGGCTTCTTTCTCAAGCCTACAGAGTTTTCTAAAGAGGAGACCATGAGCATGATAATTCCTTGAATAGCAATTCCTTTTTCTGGGAATTAAAGTTTTTGGTTGTGTGTTTTCTGTTTATCGGTTTGTAAAAAGCAATTGAGAATTTGAACTCCAGATGTATTCAAGTCTCAAGTTTATTCACTTGGTGTTCCATCAGACCACCAAGAATACCACCCAAGACCCAAGTTCATTTTTGCGATATAGGAAGCAACTCTAACTTTACCTCTGGTTTTGATTTTCACAGCTTTCTGTTGTTTGAGTTCCACACCCAATACATCATACAGGGCAGTGAGTTCGATCAGGGATAGATAGCAAACTTTCTTCATGTCTTGAGGTGCCAAGTCTCCAATCCTTGTTGTACCTGTTTTATCTTTAGGCAGTCTGAAACTCTAAAAAAAAAAAAAAAAATTAATTAAAATAATAAAGATTATCAATATCTATCTCTTGTACTTTTTGTAATGAAAGCATTCTGAGTATGGCAAGAAATGATACTCCGGTGTCAGGCAGGGAACAAAGAGAATGTACAAAGAGGAAGTTAGAGGACCCGCCAAAAATAAATAGGAGGAAGAGAAAGAAAATTTGTGTCCATGAGGATGGCTTAGGATGGTCCAGGTACCCCCAACATGCATGATGTTCTCTTAATTGTCATTAAGAACCAGTAAGATCAGCAAAGAGAAGCTAGCCACCATTAGAGGAGTGGGAGAGGCTGGATTTAGAGCCAGAGGGTCATCAGTTATCTAGTTATTGATTAGCTATGGGATTGGGCAACTGAAGAACGGTTCTTTCTGTTAATTAGGATGAGAAAGGGAAAGGGGGAAGGGAGAAAGAGAAGGTCCCCAACATTCAAGAAGTTGTTGTGAGGTTTTAGTGGGAAATACAGCTAAACTACTGTTGTATCTGCCATTATTACTGCTTTACTGTTGAGTATACGTGGGTCAAGATGCTACCCAGGACCACAGGTCTATGAGTGGAGACTTGGCTGTTTTGTGTGCCTTCCTCAAAGTTTATCTCTTAATGACTCACGCTCCTTTATCATTAAAAACATTAAATATAAGAAAACAAGACAAAATAAATGAACACATTTCTGTACCATACTTAATACAAATTACAGTCTCACTGTGTTCACTGAATAAAACAATGATCATTCTCTAGTAGTTTAATTAAAAGAACATGATATCAAGAGTGTTTTGTGGAGGCAGGGGATTGCCCTGAAATCCTTGAGTCGCTAGGGACAGTCAACAGATTCCCTCTGAAGTATTCGTTCTCCAAGTGTGGCCAAGAGAACCTTGTGGGTATCAGTTAGTCCAAGAACCCCAAATTAACTTTAATAATATAGCAAGTTATATTTTCTTTCTTTGCCATGCCAATTCTCTCATGGGTGTACAGAGTTTTCCAGAAGTAAATGACATATATATTTCAACAGACAAAATACAAAAAGAGTTGTTTCTGCTTTTAAAAAGGTATTCATGTCAATAATAGTTAATGATAATGTCTTATTTTAATTTTTTAACTGAAGATGTTTTTTGGTGTTAGAAATCAAACAAATGTTTTTTTTGTTTTTGTTTGTTTTTGCATAGTGACAATCAAACTAGCATCTTGTTCATTCTTGGCAAGAAGCCTATGTTCACCCAACAGTCTCTTACTTCGATAAAACTCCACAGTCAAATTTTAATTTCTGATATAATAAATATCCTGAATGGCAGACATAATGGTAGACATTTTTAATCCTAGTGCTCAAAAAGGCTAAGGCCGGATGATTGCTGTGGGTTTGGGAACAACATGGGTTACATAGTGATTTCAGGGTAGCCTAGCTATAGAGTAAGACTCTGTCTTAATTACATACATCCATAGGTTAATTAATACATACAAAGATTTTTGAGGCCTTAAATCATCTTAAGACCATAGTTGAACTAGGAGGCCATGAATGTTTGAGCGACCATTTCCTAGAAGAACACAAAGCTATTGTTACATCAGAATCTTTGGGAAATTAGGTAGCCATTCAAGTACCCTCAACTCCAGAGGGCTTGAGTGTCCACCAAAAAAGAAAATGTCTTTCTGACCTTCTGGCAATCCATTCTTTTCCTCTGAGAATACTAAACAGAACAGTAAGGGTATCCGAGAAGGTGGAGTCTAAGAACATTTTAAGTATTCATTCATGTGACCTCTGTGGTGAATACAGAGTGGAGAATGGGGAGCTACAGTAGGGGGTATGTCCTGTCTCCACACCCTACCGGCTGGATTAGGGTTTCATCTCTGTGGCAAATTGTTTGGAAAATATAACTTAAGGGGGAACGTGTATTTTGATCATGGTTTCAGTCCATGGCAGTAAGGAAGGAGAGCAATGGTGGTCAAACTCATCTCCTAGTGGCCAGGAAACAGAAGGAGGGAAGGAAGGGAGAAAGGAAAGAAGGGTAGACAGATGGAAGGGGAGTGGATATACTAGGGGTAATGGGGTGAAGGAGGAGGGAGGGAGGGAGAGAGGGAGGGAGAAAGAGAGAGAGAGAGAACACACATATAAACATAAGGCCGTCATCTATTTCTTATTCCTTCATTGGTAAAATGTATAAATACCACAGATCCTATCACCCAGTCTCACAGGTAGAGTGGCACATGTAAGCATTCAGAAAGCATTAAGTACACATGTATGTATGTATACACACACACACACACTATATATATATATATACTAAATATATATATACATATATATATTAAATATATATGTGTGTGTGTGTATATATATATATATATATATATATATATATATATATATATATATATATATATTTGCACCAAATATATGGGGTTTTTGAGACATGGTCTCTCATATAGCCAAAGTTGTCTTCAAATTTCCCATAGAGCCAAGACTGGTCTTTAACTGGATTCCCCTGACCTTCTCCATCAAAATGCTGAGATGCAGAACTGTGCCCCCCATGCCTAGTCTATTACTCTATTTTTTTTCCAGTGAATTTTAAAAATCATTATAATTTTTTTTTTTAGTTTGCTTTTCCCTGCATGGTATGGCCAGGGAAGAAAAAAACTTAGATTAATACTCATAATTGTTAAATGGTATGTCACTATATTCTGTAGAAAGTTCCACTAGACTAAGAAGGGGGCATATTATAGGTTGGGAACTAGGCTTTTAGGAAGACTTGAGCATGGTCACATAGACAATGGCATCATCCTCTGACTGCCCTATCAGGCAACACTGCTGTTCAGTTCTACACTTCCGCATCCACCAGGCAGGTAGGCAATGGTCTAATGGATGGAGCGAGCCCCTTGAAAGCAGGGCTACATCCTGCTCACCTCTCCAGCCCCAGTGTCTTTGCCTTCGTATGCTTAAGGTGCTCTGCCAGAGTCCAGTGAAGGAAAGCAGACACACCCAACACAGACAGGATGACCACGGTGAAGCTACTTTACCAGCCTTGTTCTTCTGTTGGCTTTGTTTGTTTGTTTGTTTGTTTGTTTTGCTTTGTTTGAGACAAAGTCTCCTTGCAGCCCAGACAGAACACACATTCAAAATCCTCCTGCCTCTACCTGCCAAGGACTAGGATTTCAGCTGTGCCCCTGTACCCTGCATTTACTTCTCTCATGTTCCGCATTGCCTGAGGATCTGTCACATTTCCTAAGCTTTCATTTGTTAAATGCAATGTTGGTGCTGGGCAAACACCTGTCCCTGAGTCACATTGGCACCCACAAAAAGCACACCCCATTTCTCTCACGCATGGCTCTGTGCTTCTGCTCATGACTATGCTTTCAGACCAGCTGAACCATTTACATGTTTAAAAAAAAAAAACAACAGCTAAAGTGTTTCATTAAAATCACTTGCTTTGGGTCTAATAAGCCATGTAATATAATTACGTAAAGTATTACCCAAGGTAAATGTTTAGAGAAACCTGAAATACTATTAGTACAAACATTTCATTTACCTAGCAATATATGTCACTGGCTTGTTTATTTATTTATTTAAACATTGTGCTTAATAAAGGAGTTGGCTGTTTATCCCAATGTTTAATTCATAGCAGCTGCTTTAAATATTTATGAAGTTTCCTGTCATTTCATTTGTGTATTTGTATGTGTGTGAGTGTGAGTGTGTGTGTGTGTGTGTGTGTGTGTGTGTGTGTGTGTGTGTTAGACTAAATGGTACCTTTGGAATAATGTATTTTTAAATAATGTCTTATTTTAAAAAGAAATAGAAGAAAACATTTCCAGAATGCATTAAGTTTGTTAGAGCTTCTGGATAACATAAGTAGGTAAGGTGGTTCTCCCTGACTGAACCCTTCTTTTGCAGGCTGTAAAGCATGGTAGGTGTCGGGAATGTCTTAGCCTTTAGCAGGAACACTGAACTTGACTCTTCTAACTCATCAGCCACTCCCACCCTCTAGCTTCAGGTTGGCAATTGAGAGCAGAACTTGCTCACAGAGCCAGGCCCCAGCATGCTCCACTGTCTAACTCATTTGCACATTTAAAATCTAGTATCTGCCTCACAAAGGTCACTCAGGGGATGAGAGACCAAGTATCACCGCTGGACATGTAGCTGAGTTTGCAAACAGCTGCACCTTGATATTAAATGCGATCTCCAAATGTAAGGGGAGAAATGTGAGTCTGCTGTGAGCCCATAAAGAATTTACAAAGACTGCCTACTGCTGCCTGAAAAGAGAAGGGTGAGAAATGAGGTCCCCGGAGAGCAGCTCATTATGTAAAGCCTGTGTATTTCCTGGGGAAGAGACATAGGGACGAACTGGAACTTAAGGTTCTGTCTGTCTCGACACCTGCTTAGCATGGCACCAGCATAGTCACTCCATCGACCATGTTAAGGACTCGTGGGACCTATACTGCATGCCCACACATAGCAGGCATTTCTGAACCATGCTTACGGAGATGAACGGGTGCACGCAAGGTGAAATCCATATGCGGGGATGATTGACAGTCACCACAAGTGTGGTACTGATCATGGAAAAGGCGCTCTCAAATCTTTGATACACTGGGTTCAGAGGCCAGCAAAACTCTCACAGGACGAATGAGGGTTTCCAGAGAAGCACGAGACAGCAGAAGGGGGATAAAGAAGAGGTATTTCATAGCTCGGCACAACAGGAACACCACCAAGAAGCGGAGCAAACACAAATTAAGTGGGTGGAAAAAAAAATAAATGGGAGATGGAGTTTTGTTTCTAAAACCCCCAAAAGGAGATTAATCACCTTTTATTTCATTATTCAGAATGACAACTTAAAAATCGGTAAAACCTTTATTTTGTTTAATTAATCTCCCCTATGCTAGCTCTGAGGCCTTTTATCTTCTGTGGTGAAGACTTTGCCAGATGGAGAGAGTTCTATTCCTTTTAGGAGGATTGGGAGTGGGGAACATTACACCCTCTTCTGACCAGGCACACGCATGGTACACAAACACTCATGTAAACAAAACACTCATCACAAAAAAGTACAAAAAAAATTTGAAAATAAATAAATCCAAAGAGTTCTCTAAAAAGAGGGCCTAATCGGGGTGGTCGGTCAAAGATAGAAGCTAGAATTATTTTACTTTGATTTATATTTGCCTTTTGGGTCATACAACTATCTGATACTCTCAGAAAATAAATTATTTGAAAAGAGCCATCTTTAAATATTAAGAATAAACCAAAGCAAATTAACCCAACCATGCAGAAAATAATCTCCCTAAAAAAGCTACAGTTCAGAGCTTTACTGTATTAAGTCTCCTTTGAGACGTCCACAAGGACACAACTGGCTGGACGAACGAACGGAAGTTTAAATCTTTCTTAAGGGTTCACACACATTGTGGCCAACTCTGGCATTTCTCATAAATAAACAAGCCACGGTGTTTTTGTCCGTACCCATACTGTCGGCTGCCATTTCCAGAGAACTAAGCTTCTCAGAGTGGAGGAAAAGAAGATAAAAACCTACATCGTCACTGAACGAGGCTCCCAAGGGAAAACCAGCCCAGGGACCTGAACAGGCCTAGCACCATTGCCAAGGCAGAGATGGCCACTTCTACTTCACGGGACTAGGGAAAGAGAGACACTTTTAAGTCTCAAGCAGGAAATCTATTACATAAGCACAGAGATATTGTCCCATGGTATCATTAAACGTGTATGAATTTATGGGTCAAGAGACCATTTTTATAAACACATACGGACATGAATCGGTCACTGGTAATCGATGACAAAGAAGCAAAAATGAAAAGTGAAAACATACATAAACGAACAACAAACCATCCCGATAATTGTTTTCTTAAAAGAAAACATCCCGGATGGAGAAGAAGAAAATATTAGAACCTCTGGGTCATTAATAAATTAATGGAGTCGGGTATGGCTCTGAACCAAAGCTTTAATTACACAAAAAGATACCCAGATAATCACCAATAGAGAACATGTGACCACATATATAAAGTATCTAGAACCAATCAAACCCAGGAACCCAAATCTGACACAATTGATATCAACTAGTTTATAAACACATAGAAGCTATGAAATTGTACTGTGGGGACAGAAGGGGTCAGAGGGCGAGACGCACCTGAACTTAACAAGGTTCCTTCAGTGAACACTGAGGGACAGGGCTGGGAGAAGGCACAGGAGGAAAAGCACTCTCTGAACAAGTGCGGGACCAGCAGAGGCAGGGGTGTGTGTGAGGACTGGCTTGCTATCCATGCCCCTGGAAGCTGAGATGGGTGATCTTCCCAGAAAGATGGGTGGCCAGATTAGCTGCTTCAGCAAGCCCTGGGACTTGATTTAAATACCATTTACCAGCACTAACTAGGGTGAAAGAGAGATTTAAAGACTTCTAATGGGCAGTGGTGGTTCGGGCTTTAATCCTAAGACTGTGGGAGGTAGGGGCAGATGAATCTCCGAGTTTGAAGCCAGCCTGGTCTACACAGTGAGTTCCAGGATAGGCAGGCCTACACTGCGAAACAACAACAAAAAAGATTCCTAACATCTACCCTCAGGCCTCCACATGCACATGCACACACATGTACACGTATGCATATATGCACATGCCTGCACACACATGAGCATGCACGCACATGTGCAACATGCATATGCACATGACAAAGATAAATGCAAATAAAGTTTAAAGAATGAGGGAGCCCAGAACAACAGATAAGAAGAAAATGGATAAATAATAAAATGAGGGGGGGAGGCAGAGACAGAGAGAGGGAGGGAGGGAGGGAGGGACGGAGTCGGGGGGGAGAGAGAGAGAGAGAGAGAGAGAGAGAGAGAGAGAGAGAGAGAGAGAGAGAGAGAGAGAGAAAGCAGAAGAGAAATGGAGGAGCAGAAGTATAGGGGCCATCTAAGTGACATATCAACCAAATCCAGTGGGTTTCCTGTGGAGCCTGGTTCTCAAACTGCAAGGACAGCCATGATAATTGAGATGAAATCTGAAATTTGAAAGCTTGAGTATCTGAGATTAAAGCTTGTTAACATTTTAAAGGTACAGTAATGACAACATGGGTGTGCAGTCTTTAAAACCTCTGTTCCTGTTTTGTTTTGAGCAATGCAAGCTTTACCGATGATAACCAAAATTCAGACACACACGTGTTTCAAAATAACACAGACCAAGAAAGGGGAGCGAGTTACGGAGGCGTCAGGACTGGCCACGTTAGAGAGGCTTAGGCTGTGTGGTAAGTATTTAGAAGTAAAATGTATGATCAAAGAAAAAAAAAGCGAAATATTCACAGCAGAAAACACTCTGCACAGAAGACAGGGATCCTAAATACCATTCGTTGCTAAAAGGTATCAGTTTCTTTAAAATCCAGCTGCCTTCATGCCTAAGAGGGAGAAAGTGACAAGCTGATCCTGGAGCATCCTGTACCAGGAAATTAAGTAGGGAAGGGATGACGACATGAAACACCAGAGGAGCCAGCTACAGGCCCCCACCAGGCAAGGGGGCCAAGGCTGTGTAACTCTGGCCATCAAAGACAAATTCTAGTATCTATAAAATGCTTAATGAAAAACGTCAGCAGGTAGAGGTATGCAAGGCTGAAAGGGGAAGGAGAGCAACCAGTCACTGAGGAATATTGCCACCAATCAATGTAGAAGGGACGTCACAGTTAGCCAATCAATGTTTCTCAAAGCTCAGCTTAGTTATTGGTCCAGAAAAGGGTAACATAGACTCTGAACTACTGCATATGAGTTACAAGGTAGCATAGCTCCCATTTCCAGGACTAATCTAGTATACACTGTAGAGAAGGAAGGTGTCTTCACAGCATGAGGCGAAGCCTGTATCTTGGTTAGCCAACTTGCTGACAAAATGTCGGAACCGGAGAGAGGCCTGTATCTCTCCAGACAACAGTTTTGGGCTTGAGTTTTAGCCTATTATCTAATCATGATGAAATGACCAGACAATTCTTCTCATGTCACAAACTCTTCACAAAAAAACTGTTAAAAACAAAAAAGGGAACCGAGAAATATAAGAAAACTAATACAACATACATTCCCTGTTCAAATCTTAATGGGGTAGACAGACATAAGAAGCTATGAGTATCCTCATATCAAAATGGCCAAGGTTTTCATGACTGTCTGCTAAACATTAACTTTAGTACCTAACTTCTATCTCAAAACTTGAACCTTTACTCGGCTTTTAATATTTATGTTTTCTGTATATACGAGTGTTTTGGCTGCACCTGTGTCTGTGCATCTTTCTATGTGTGTGCCCGGTGCTACAGAAATCAGAAGAGGGAATCTGATCCCCTGAGACTGTGCACATGACTGTGAGCCTCCCATGTGGGTACTGGGAATCAAACACAGATCCTCAAAGAGCAGCCAGTGTCCTTCATCCCTGAGCCATCTCTCCAGCTCCAACTCGCTTTCGAGGACCTTGAAAAAAAATCTCAAAATACAAATCAATGCATACCTATTAAATAGTGTGTATATGGACAGATGCTGAAAGAAAGGTTAGAAAAAATTATTAATGACTACGGGGTCAGCTGTGGATAGCAATGTAATATGTTATGCCACCAACTTTGCTGCGGGTTCTCAACTTTAAAAACACAAAGCTTGTTCAAAAGAAATCCTTTTAGAGCCATGTGAATGTGTACTACGTACGGGTAAAGAGGCATCATTTCCTCTCGTCTTCTGCATCCTCTCCTTACTGAGCTCTTTCTGATTGACAGCTTGTTCCGCAAAGGACACCTCCAGATTGATATCTGTTTCAGACGCAGGTATGTCCTCAGGCACCCGTGGGATCGGCTCCTTGTTATCCACAGCCCCACTAGATGGCTGGTCTAGGAGAGAGAAAAAAAAGAAAATTTAACTGCATGCCTTTTATTTTTTAAAAAACTTCCAATATATTAACCAGACCTGTGTGAAAAAAAATATTCATTTCTCTTTCGCATCAATTTACTGTTATTTTGATAACAAAATGTCTACTCAAGGATTGTACCAGTTGTTCATGGGGGAAAAGCTGAGAGAAGTAACTGATAAACCAGGGTCCGACTGGGACTTCTTTACACAGTTTTTAGACTGGGTATAAATTCAAAAGACTACCAGAAAGCATTAAACTCAATGGCGAGTCTCAGAAAGTTTAGTAGATGCAGCCGCTGCTTTATTCTGTTCTGAGGAACTAAAAGCAGGAGAACAAGAGGCACTACATTGTATCTCTGCCTTTCCTTAAACTTCAGAGAGGAATACATCTCAGAGCTGACTGCCTCCACGCCTTGGAATGTTCTAGAATGTTACCTCCGGAGGGGTTAAAACTTCCAAAACAACAGCTGATGCCAACAACTCCGAAAGTGGGATCTGGAGGTGCCTGGCACCAAAACCAACAGGTTTTGCACCTGGTTTTATTAAAAAGCATAGAGGCCCCCTTCCAGCAGGAGTTAAAGAAGTTGTGGGTATTTGCATCAGCATTTTGAAATTTTTATTTGGGCTTTTTTATTTTGTCTGCTGCTGATCCTCTAGGAAGTAGTCAATGTTGAAATTTTTCTTTCTTTGATAAAAGCAACAGCTACTGGGATAGAAGCAAACCCTTCCGAAATTCCTTGGTAAATTTCTCTCTCTCTCTCTCTCTCTCTCTCTCTCTTACAACTCACTTCAGAGAAATGCCAGCATGAACCAGTGTTGCCAGTGTTGTTCGGTTGCTTCCCACTCCCAAACACTGATTTATACGAATTTATAGTGAGATGCCAGGAACTGAAAAGGCAGAGCCTGCTGTGGCAGCCCATCCCTGGGACTTCAGCACTGAGGAGGGAAGCTAAGAAATCAGGAGTTCAAGGTCATCCTCCACTGCATGGTGATTTTGAGGTCACTGGGGCTAGGAGAATCTATCTCCAAAAAAAAAATAGGAGTGGCAGAGAAGGTAAAGACATTGCAATACAAGCCACACAACCAAAGTGTCTTCTCTGGATCCCACAGCCTGAAGGGAGAGCTAACTCATGAAAGCTGTTCTCTGACCTCCACATGTGCACGATAGCATGTGCATGTCTACACAGACATACACAAACACACACATGCATCATGCATGTTCACAATAGTCACTAACTGAAGAAAGTTGTTCTCTGACCTCCATTTATATACCATAGTATGTATAAGTACACACACACACACACACACACACACACACACACGTGCATCATATATACACACAGTAATAGGAAACATTACAATATACAGTATATAATTTGCAATAGTGAATAAACTTAAATAAATTAGCAAACCCCAAATAAATAATTAAACTCACACCTGGGCATAATTAGTACTTGCTTCCGATCCAAATAGTGATTTACTTTGCTCGCTGAGCAAAATGAAACCTTGTCTCAAACAATAAAACAAAACAAAACAAAAGCAGTGCTTTCTATGTTTGCCTACTGATACTGCACAGTGGAAAACAAAAGGATACAAGAGGCAATCCGTTTTAAAAATGTAATACGTACGTGTCAGAAATCCAGAGGGATTTCATTTAAAAGACCTCTGCTCAGAACAATTTCTGTCACTGCTTAATAGAACATAGAAACAACCCTTTTGTTTTAATCAACATAAAATTAAGGATTAGATATGAATCTAGTTTTAGTCATTCCCACTAAAGCAGGGCCAGCAGCATGACCATGTGGCAACACAGCCGTATGGGACTTGGACAGGACTTGCCTTTGTTTTAAAGCTTCTCTATAGCCAAGTTGAAACCTACAGAAAGCCTAGATTTCCATGTGAGCCAGCTCAGCCGGCTCTCCGGCCAGCTTTTAGTTCGGCAAGCAAGTAAACACATACCCGTGTCAAAAGCTCAGAATAAAAATAAACAGAACACTCAGAGAGGGTGTTATCGGCTCCCATCTCGGTTATAGTTGTGCTTTTCAACAGTCTATGACAATTTTAAGTAGAATACTTAATAACTTTTATGATTAATTTTTAAAGTATTATCATAAATGTCAAAACAAAAATTAATTTTATTTTCCCATTAGTTTATATGGTTATCTTTTTTTTTTCTGTGAATACATTATTGGTTTCCTAGGAAACCATTCAATGAAAAAAATGATTAGCCATTTTCGTAAATTAGGAGCTACTTTCAGCTGATGGATGTCGGTGGACGAGAATTTAAAAAGGATTCTCTTCAGTGCTTCAGTGTCAGCTACAATAATCATGTCCTCCATGCATACCAAAGTAAATACACTGCGCTGAGTCCAAAATGGAGCCATGCATAACAGACTTAAAACAAATTGATTTCCTCCAGGAAACGAGGCAACGAGAATGTAAAGCACAAAATACACAAACCTCGGTTCAGATGTGAAACCCAGTTCAGGCAGGGGACAGAGGGAATAACCATCAGTGACAGCGGGAGATGCTGGTGTCACTGCTTGAGATAGACAGCAGTGTGGCTAAGGAAAATGATGGAGCCATCATGCCGATACAGAGAAGTCAGAGGAAAATACTGACATGAATTTCTTGCCTGTTATAAATGATAGTATTCTCTCTCTCTCTCTCTCTCTCTCTCTCTCTCTCTCTCTCTCTCTCTGTGTGTGTGTGTGTGTGTGTGTGTGTGTGTGTGTGTGAGCATGTTTGCACACACATGGTCAGTACAGGGGTTTGCATGAGTTTATGTTTGTTTATTCCTGCAGATGGGGTGTGTACACGTGTATGGGGAGGTTGGAGGAAAACCTGAATGTCGCTCGCTCAACTTTGTCTCCTTGACTCTTAAGACAAGTGGTGTGGGGCCATTGGCCTAGGGCTTCGCAAAAAGGCTAGTCCAGCTGGAAGCAAGCCTAGGGACCCACATGTCTAGACCTTTCTAGTGCATATCATTTCTTTAATCCAGTTTCCTCTTTTCTATGTTTATGTGTGTCCACTCATTCATGCACATGAACCCACAGCTATGTACGCACGTATGTGGAGCTTTATGTATATCTGGCTTTTCCACACGGGTTATGGGAATCCACCCACGTCCTCATACGTTTACAAGGCTAGCATTTTCCGTGTGAGCCCTTTGGTAATTGAACCATCCCTCCATTATTTCCCAATACTGAAGAAGGCAACAGGTCTAAGTTATATAACTACTTTTAAAAAAACTGTCCAGTTACCCAAAACCAGAGATATATCTCTTTTAAAAATACTTCTCTCAGGGAAACAAAAACTAAAAATAGACAAGTTCACTATGAAAATTTTTCAAGTATTAATTTATTACATAAATGCAAATAATAGGCCTTTCATAGAGTTGTGTCATTTTACGAAAAGTGAAGAACATAGATTAAAATGTGGATTAATATGAAATGGGACAATAGCGACATTCAAAGTCTATTGTCTTTTAACTTGAAATCCTTTTGAAGGTCTATTTTTAGTTTTATTTGTATTAGTGTTTTATATATGTTTGCCTGTGCACCACATGTATGCTGTACCCAGAAGGGACCAGAAGATTCCCTAGCTTCCCCTGAATCTGGGAAGCAGCACCGTTACCTTCCAGTCTCTGCTTGTGTCCTGCCTTGGCTTCCCTGGGTGATGAACTGTACCGTGTAAGCCAAGTAAATGCTTTCTTCCCTTGAGCTGCTTTTGAATAGTTTTCTGACAGCAACAACAACAAAGACTGACATAAATCTAGGATGATTTCTTTCTGAACTTTCTAATGTGCCTAAAACACCACGGTAAGTCAACGCCAACGAGTGGGCCCTGTCCCAAGCAGGTGCTGCAGCGGCAGCTACCTGGTGACTTGGCTGGCACCTTCCTTCCTACTGTTTAGCCTTCCGGCAGAAATAGATATAAATCAGGCCACCAGTTTGTCACATCTCTCTTGCCCACTGCAATCTCAGCCTGAAAGCACTCATATAACAGACGTGTCGCCCAGAACCTTTGTTGCTATAGCCTACATGATGATGTCTGGCAAGAGACGAAAACATGAAGAAAGTACAATGTTCTCCTCAATATCTGTTAAGCAACTGGCAGTCACTCTTCCCCAAAGCATATTGACACTGGCACAAAAGATCCGTCTGTGTCTCTGAGGGCCCAGCTCTCCAGCAGGCGAAGGCGGGCCAGCTCTGCCAGCCTGCGTGCCACTTCAGTGTCTGCTGGCACACAGATGGGGAAATACTCAATGGTTCATTCTGATACAGCACATTTAGCTACAGAGGCCTCCATAGACGAGACAGAAAAGAGTGTTTTTATAGGTGTGTGTGTGTGTGTACACTCAGATGTGTAATGGTCATATATGTGTGATATGATGTTGACATACATATGTGTATATTATATGCCTTTATTTTTCAGGTGGGGATACAGGAGAGAAGTACTAAAAAATTCTAAACAAAGATTTTATATATGCTCTCATATACCTAAACCTTCCCATACAACTTTGTCCTCGTGAGGGATTTCTACAGGAAGGTTGGGAATGCTCCTAGGGCCTCTAGTTTATCTGACAGCTATTTCTTGTCCCCGCTACTTCAAAGCCCAAGGCCACACCATCCTGTGCAAATCCCCCAAATGTTGAGAATGTAAATGCACAGCTCTCCTGTGTCATTGTTTCTTAAGTAACGAGTGGGCCTATGTTTTTAAGCTTCAACCTAGAACCTGAACTAAGAACTTTTTTCCTTCTTATAAACACAATAGCTGCTTAATAGAATCTTTGTATTCATTTTAATTTCTAATTCATCCATGAAATAAATGTTTAATGTGAAAGTGCACGAAAAGGGGAATTATAACTCATTTTTTAAAAAAATAATCTTTTTCTTACACGTTTTTCTAAAATTTCCGAAAACAGAACCATTTATGAATTTAGAGCTTATGACTCACCAATGGGGACTAACTCCACAGCCCAGAGACATGGCATGGGAAACATAGCTTCCCAAGTCTAAACCTCAGTTCTCTCATCTGTAAAATGGACTGAGAGCAGCTATTAGCCAGGAATAATTCTTTTTTTTTTTTAAACTAAAACCATCTTTATTTTTTTAATCTTTTAAAAAAATAAGACAAAACAAAACTCTTCTTTTCCCAAAATAACCATGATTAGCTTAGAAAAATGGATGTATATCTTCAAAGTGTTTCCCTTTAACGGAAACTTCATTTTATAGAATCTAAACATTAAAGGTTTGAAAAGAAAAGCCAGAATCCAGCATAAGTCAAGAAAATCCACTCATACTTCAGGGCCTTCTCCTCCAGGAACCAGCATTGTTACATTATTTCCATTTAGTAGAATTTGATTAATTTTGTAATTCTTCTTCCTTCTGGTATAATTTCAAACTCTGTGACATTTTCCAACACCATACTGACAAAGATATCAAATCCTAGAAATGTACCAACAATTTCTTTATCTCTCTTCATCACAATGTGAATTCTTGATCCTATACACTTGTCCACAAGCTCTCGTGGCAGGAGTTGAGACGGGTTCATGGTCACGTTAGCCACCATGGCCACGCCGGAAGTCCAGGAATCATTCTTAAAGGTACAGGATGAAGCAAAAAGCTCTACATGTTACTTTGGATATGATAAACATTCACAAAGATACACACACACACACACACACACAGAGAGAGAGAGAGAGAGAGAGAGAGAGAGACAGACAGACAGACAGACAGACAGACACTGAGATCAGATGGGAAAATTCATAAAAATGATGAAGGACCAACTCTGTTCAGAATCATGCATTTATCTGTATTGACCTTACATTGGTGCTTTCATAGAAGTTGCCCAGCGGAACTGAAGGGAATATATTAGATTATAAGTGTTTATTACAGCAATTTAAAAGACAACCAAGAGCACAAGTCCAACCTACCATCTTTTCCTTGGTCTTCGTTTTCCTTTGTTCCGACTGACCGCAAGTCTGAGTCATCTGGAGACTGAAGAGAGAAAAGGAGCCACTTAGTCATCCTCAACTCACAGCTAGAAAAAAGAGCGCCGTAAATAACGCCATTATAACCTTCAGAGAACAAGAAATGGACAGTCAGGGAGCAGGGTGCTATGGTGATAATCAATAGAGTGTGTGGTTACTCATAGCAGTGAGACATACACCAAACACAACCAGGAACAGGAATGATGCCAAGCGTGCCTCGGTTATCTGAAACACCACTATCTACATGAAATGTTAGCAGCATCCAGTGATGAGATAGACGTGGTTTACTTAGACCACGACATAGTATTTAGCAACAACAACAGAAAGAAAGCCCAAACACATGCTTCAGCACTAACGAACACTATACTGTGTGGAAAGAACAGTCACCAAAGCCAAGCATGGCATGATTCCATTTATCTCCAAAGTCCAGAGCAGGCAAATCACACAGACCCAAAGATCCGTGCTTGCCCAAGTATTCAGGACAACATAGGAAGCATTTGTTGATGGGTAAGAGCTTTCTTTGCAGGGCATGGAATAAAAATGTGTCATACTTGACTAGGGTGATGGCAGAAGTGGCTGCATTATACATCTCTTTTATTACTGATTTTAAAGTATTTAGTTTTATTATAAATTTATCTACGGATATATTCTGATCATACTCAACCCTTAATTCCTTCTCCTATTGCCCCTTGCTCTCCTGGAACCCTGTTTTGTTCCAAACAAGCGATCTTCTTCATGTCTCGTTTTTGGGGGAAAGGTGACCTACAAGTTTCATTAGGGTTCCTTGCATAGGAACGGGTGAGGAGCTGTTACTGGAACATAGGTGACTAAACAGTCACTTCACCCGTGAAGAAAATGACTTCTTTTTGACTTATTGTTGATATAGTTTTTCACTCTGTTGCCTGGTCTGCATCACACAGGCAATCATTCCCAGATTGAGTTCTATGCTGTGTAGGGTGATCATATAAGTAAGTGGATTTTAATTCAACAATTCTATCATCAAACAAAAGTACTAGCTAATGTATTAGATGTTAAATAAAGTTTCTTTAAAAAAAAATAAAAAGGGACCAGCAAAGTATGGTGGTTTCAGTCTGTATTCCCAGCATTCTGGAGGCTGAGGCAGGAGGATTCTCATGAGTTTGAGACCAGTCTTGGTGATATAATGGGTTCAAAGCTAGACTGGGCTCCAAGGATAAATTCTGTTTTTAATAAATAAACAAACAAATAAATGGTAATCTTTAATATAAGGTAGCTCATAGAGTAATGTGCTTGTTATACGAATACAAACATGAAGATGCAAATTGAAACCGAGCATGTGTGTAAACACCTGGGCAAGGGAGCATGCATCTGGTAAAGACAGGTAGATTCCTAAAGCTTTCTGGCCAGCCATTCTAGCCAAATTGGTTAGCTTTGGCTTCAGTGAAATATCCTATCTCCAAAAATAATGTGGAGAGTGATTGAGAAAGACACTCGGTGTCAATGTCTGGCTTCCAAACATATACAAATATGCACACACAAAACAGGTTGTTTAAAGAAGGAATGTGAGATAAATTAAAACCAATCGGCAATAAGCAGTGATATATTGAAAGGAATTCCTTTCCTTCTCTAGAGGAATTGTTGCCACAAGCCATGAGACCTTAAGAGATTGACCTTTAAGGGTTACAAACAAGATGAGTTAGAACTGGCTCCAGATGGGGCTTGGTAAGAGGTTGGAGGGGTCAGAAAAGGCAATCTGGGCCAACTATACAAACATGTCTAGGTGAATGAATTATTTTTAATAACCACTCTACTGGATTCCATCTATACATTGAAAAACTAACCTTTCTAGTTCCCTCACAGCACTATTATCCTCATATACATATATGTGTGTGTGTGTGTATGTGCGTATGCATATGTGTACGTGTATGTGTATATCCTATGTGTATATGTATCTCTGTGTATATATATGTATGCATATGTATATGTGTATATGTATATCCTATGTATACATATATGTGTATGTATGTGTCTGTGTAGGTATATGTGTATATGTATATCCTATGTGTATATGTGTGTATGCATATGTGTATATGTATATTCTATGTGTATATATGTGTGTATGCATATGTGTATGTGTATATGTATATCCTATGTGTATATATGTGTGTATGCATATGTGTATGTGTATATGTATACCCTATGTGTATATGTGTGTGTATATGTGTGTGTGTGTGTATATATATGTGTATGTGTATATATATATAGTGTGTGTGTGCATGTATATATATGTGTGTGTGTGTATATACATATGTATGTGGATGTGGATGTGTACATGTATATGTATATCGTGTGTGTGTGTGTGTGTGTGTGTGTGTGTGTGTTTGTTATCCACAAAGGACTTCCTCTCTCACAGGTTTATAAAAAGTACCAGGGCTGCCATCAATGTCATTAACATGTAAGTTAGAGACCTATAGGACTCAAGACAATGTCAAGTCACAGAAGCAACACATTGTATGGTCAAAGGTACATCTTTGTTGGTTACAGTAGAACATCCTCATTCCCTCAGCCTTTAAGTGTGCAGAAGGTTGGCTTTGCATGGCACAGCGAGCACATCCAGGGATCCCAATCTTATACATAGACTTATATATAGACTTAGAGCATGTGGTCAGACTGTTTTCATTAGTAATTGAAGCTACGCATGCACATGGATACATTCAGGCATTACATTTCCTGGTGTCAGCACAGGCTTTGTCTTAAGTATGGACACTGGAAAAGGAGAACACACATTTACCCCAGAACAGAAAAACCACAAACAGAGATGGATGCTTAAAGGGAGGGGAATGGAAAGTCATCCTCTGAAGAATGGTGGTGTTTCAACTAAAGGCATTCAGCAAAAGAAAACATTATCTTAATTTGCTTGTGCTACTTCTTTCTCAGTGACACCAAACCAATAATAAAGGCCACCAATGATCTTAGATTCTAAAACCAGACGGGTTAGACTTTTCTAGGAATTTGTTGGGAAAATTAAAAGACTCTTATAGCTCCAAGTAGCAACACCATGCCGTCCTCAAGACTAGCAGGAATTCCACACCATATATTTTGCTAAGTCTGCCCATTCCTGCTTGTCACTTCCTCTGAGCTTTCTGAGTGGGCAGGGCTAGAGAGAAGGCAATATTCTTTAATTAGGGAGGAAATGTCATCTTGTATATCCTTACCATTCATTTTTCTATAATTAGAAACCTAGTTCCATCCTCCAGCCCTGGTAGATGTCCCAAATAACCACTAGATAGCAAACAAGGATGTAACTTAGACAAGCGCCTGAAGCAATCCAGTGACCCAGGAGGTTTTCTGTAAATGCGTTGAATGTGATCTGCAGCAGGCCATGCGAGCAAACTAACAGCCTGCAACTCAAAGGATTTTGCAGAAAAGCAAAGTAATGGCAAAAAGTAGAGGCCGTCTGCGTAACGACATCACCAACAGCAAAGTGTCTTAAACGTGAGCGCTTCCATTCTGCTTTTTATGAAAAGCCATGAAATTTTTATCGCTCTTTGCTTATACTGAAAACGGAGTCTCGAGTTCAGGCTGCTTACAAGCGGAGTCGTGTTTGAAAGTGGAAATACTGCAGAAGAGAAAATGCTTTAAAGTCAAACAAAATTGGGTTTAGCATCTGCAGGACATTGAGCAAGTCACTTAAAGCCTATGAATCTCAGTCGCAGGATGGAAATGTTAGCACCTCACTTACAAGACAGCTGAGAGGACTCAGTGAGCTCCGTTACCTCAGTAGCTACGGCAGCAATTGCTACTATTAATGTTGCCATTGTAACCATTATTCAAGAACTCTCTTGTTACACTCCCACTGATTCTACTGAATTTTTTAAACCAGAGCTGATTAGGCCAGTAAGCAAAATTTTTCTGTGCTCTTAAAAACACCAGCAGACTTCTCCTTGTTGGTAGCGAGAGCTTCTTGACGAAAGTTCCACATGATTAAATCAATCCTTATTTCCTCATAGATCAGCTGTCGGTGCTCTATCAGTGGGCTATTATGCACAGTACTGCTCAGGGCCACACAGGTCTAGTACTTCTACTGTCTACTAAGTCTCTTCATTTCACACTCTTCTATTTCCATCAGCATCAGCATCTTGTGTGAAAACATTAACCATTTGGGTTCATCTTAATTCAAATCTATATGCCATGTAGGATGCAGGGGGCTAGACACAAAGAGAACATTCCTTCCCATCTCAAAAACCCAGCTCCTGGAATGCTATCACTTACCTGATACTCCACTTCTACCTATCCTTCGGTGAACTGGAAATTCAACGATTTCCTCAAGCAATAATAGATAGGAACTAATGCCCTGGGTCCTGCCTTTCTATCAGAAACAACTACTGCTCAAGCTGTGTAGAAGGCCATCTCCACTACTCTCTCCCACTCAGTGGTGTGACGGGCACATCTACTCCAAGGACCCATCCTCCCTAGTACAGGATTATTGCAAGGAATTTGAACTTGCTTGGGTATTGGTCTCTCTGGGGTAACTTCTAGAAGGGCGAAACTCAAGAAGGGTTCACTGCCAACACAGTGCTTTGACGCTGGGTAGAGAACAGGTGCTCATTACGTTCATAATGACTTGAGTGGAACTGGACTGGTCCAGAGGACTCCGAGCGTTTCATCACTTGCTTTCATTATCAGAAAAGAATCTTACTTTTTCTTGTGCCTCTCTCTGTTGAGCAAATATGTCTCTGACGTCAGGAATGTGGTACTGTTTGCTTTTCTTCCTCAGGGTTTGGGAGACCGTTTCTACCCGTTTCTGGACGGCTGCTGCCTGAGTCCGGGTCAGCGTAGATAAAAACACGATGCTCTCCTGAGAGTCATCGGCCGACTCTCCGAAAAGATTGGACAGACCCGCCTCCTTGAGCCATTCTTCTTCCAGTTCTCCCTCTAAAACAGTTTTTGTTTAAAAAGGAAAAAGAGAAATGGCATTGAAATCACAGAGAATGAAAACACGTTCATACTTTTAGACTATCAGAAATCCTGACTGAAATGCTTCTACTACAACCAAGGCATAGGGCTGAGAATTCTTATTCGAAACTTGGACAACTGCCATCCTCTCTGGCCAGAGTAATAGCAAATTTTGGGTCAATTTCATATATACTTAATTAAAAATTTTAAAATTGTTTCACATGTAATTAACCTCCACAACTTCCTGCATATTAACTAGGGAAAGCTGCACGGCCGTCGTTCTCCTTCTAGAGGTGAGCGAGCCATGAGGAGATAACGCGTTCCAGAGGGTGGCTCAGGAAGTCGGTGTTGAGAGCGTGCACGGAGGCCTAGTTTCTTGGCTTAAACTCAAGGCTATCTCGGAGCCCAAAACTAATCTCCGAAAGGGTTTGTTTTCTCAGTTCCATGTAGCTAATGAGGCATACGGTGAGGCAGTGAAAAAAATATATATAACTGGGGATCTCAAATTAAATTTTTTAATTTTTTTCTCAAATGAGTGCATCAGATAATATAGATATTAAAGAATTTTTTAAAGCACATTATTTTCAACAAAAAAAGAGATTGCATGAAAACTAATTAGATAATGGAATCAATTTAGAGCAAAGTAGGAATTCGGCTATAAATTAATACAATTGCCTTCCATGTCTGTGGTCTCTGCATCTGAAGATACAGCTAAGCTAGATTTGATGTGCTGCTAAAAGCAGTGTCTGACATGAACATGGGTATCAACTGCATTTCCGTTCCTTTATTTCTTTTTCTTTAGACAGAGTCTTACTATGTAACTCAGGAAGACTATAAGTTTTGGTGCCCTCTGTAAAAGACTCCTCAATGCCCAACCAAGCCTGACCATAGACATTTAATTTCTTGTCATTCCCTAAACACAACATTATAACTATCTGTATATTACATTGCATTGCTTCACAAACCCTAAATAACACAAAGACAATTTCCAGAATACAGGAGTACATAAATAGATTTATGCAAATTTGTAAAAGATATTTTAGTATCCATCTGTTGATTTGAGTGCTCCAGAGGTCTTGGAACCAATCATTTCCTGTACATCGAGGGGTGCTATATTATCTAAGACCTAATGAAGCTTATAGAAAAACAGATAGAAAACTAGAAATGGAGTCACCTCAAGTACCATGTTCAGAGAGAAATAAAAAAGTAAGGACAGGTACAAAAGACACAAAAAGTCTACACCCCATTTCAGAAGCTTCGCCATATTTAATTCTGCTTTTTCTTGTATAATCTAAATGAGAGCCATCAGAGCTACTTCGTAACCAAAAGATCATGATATTTTGCAAACATTATCATCTGTGTCACTCGTGACTGATTTCTGTCCTTCTGCAGTAGAGCAAATACTTGAATATAGAATCAAGGGCCAATAGCCCAGGCCTCAAAGAAAACATCTGGCCATTGTGATTACTGATGACTAGATAGGCAAAATGATCCTCTAGGTGTGCTTACCCAGATGATGGCGAGGAAGGAGCCTGACAATGTCATGACAAAAGGAAAACAAGATTGTTATACCCACTTAGTACATTAAAAAATAGAAGGAAAACCCAAACTATTTAAAATCTAGGAAGAGCAGGGCACTGTGTCTCATGCCTTTAATCCCAGCACAGGAGGCAAGGACAGACAGATCTCTATAAGTGGGAGGCCAGCCTGATCTATATAGTGAGTTCCAGGAGATCATGTCAAATAATTAATAATAATGATGATAATAATAATACCATCTAAGAAAGTATGAGTATACAGACTTATGTCCATTGGTCTTCATCATCTGTTAATTCAACTTAAGTTTGGAGAAGTCAAAGCTTAAGTGTGGTTTTCCCTAATATATTGTTCCCTACTAACTGACTGGCAAGTGGCTTCTGTCTCAAAACACAGACTGAGAGAAGATTAATAATTATGACAAATAAGATACGTTTTATTCATCATGTATTTAGAAAAGCATAGGAGAACATGAATGAGAAATCGATTTAGCTGACTATGGTTTTCTTTTATTAGTCTGCAAAATATTAAATTGAGAAAAATATCCAAGCCTGGTGGTACGGTGACACACACCTATAATCTAAGCCCTTAAGAAGGCTGAGGCAGGAGGATTAAAAAATTAAAAACAATTATGTTCTACATAATAAGATCCTGTTGAACAAGAGGTCAGAAGCCAGACCCCAGATTACTACTGGGAGATTTTTTTAAAAGAGTATCAGAAAAGAAAGTCCTACTTATAGGGTTACATAGCTCGTTAGTTCATCAGACACTGAGGTGAAAGTTGAGGATGTCTATACTATTGGATCACAGAACTGGAAATAATTTTGTTTGTTAGCATTTATATAACTACTGGTACACGAAAATATACATACATATTTATGAATCGTACAGAAAGAAAGCCGCAGTTTTGAAGACAAATCAGGCATCACAGATATGGCGACTTCATGAATTTAAGAGATTAAATAAATAGTACAAAACTTAGGAAAAATATTTAAAAATGAAGTGTTACATGTTGACTTTAGAATACCAAGTATAACAGTAAATACTGTTGGGAAGAAAAGAAAGAAAAAATGATGCACGAACTACCAGAAAAAAAAAAAAACACATAAGGGAGCTGAAAATGCTTGTGTCTTTTAGCATCCAAAGCTGTACCCTTCCATTGACAGAGCATGCTGTCTGGATACTGTGCTGAGCGATACAGGACCAGATCTAGCCGAGGTCAAAAAACCACATACACAGGTTGCTATATCTATCTGCCAGACAGAAATGTATTGGCTAGAAGCAAGATGAATACCTTTGAATGCTCAAAAGACCACCATACATGGAAAAGTAGATAGAATGAACTCATTTGTTCTTCCTTAAAGGAGAAAGATTGCAGTGATGCATTCTGAGATATAAGAAAACAGACTTCAAAACAGCATGGTTCTAACAAATCAAGCTACTTGACGAATGGAAAAACGGAACCACTGCAAAGTTGGAAGCTTGCTATCACCATTTCCTGGAGATAAAATAGCCTTGAGGCTAATATAGTATGCAAGGAATAAAAGTCAGTATAGATGAGATTTTAAGCTGCAAGTCTAACTCACTGAATCCCTAATAGAATGGTTATCCTTCCAAGGTGAGTTTGCTCACAACACTTGTACCTGGTAACTCTGCTACTATTCAGTAACCTTCAAGTTCAATGGCGACCAGCATGGTTATTTGGGGTCTGTTGCCTTCCTTTCTGGACATTCATAAAGACCTATCTTATCCACTTAGACATTACCATCAGGCTCTTTGACAACTATGGCCTCTTGACCTTCTTGGCAGTTTTCAGTAGACCTCTTGATGTTTTCTAGTTCTGTCCAATAGGCTTCCATTGACACTTCATCCAAAGAATCCTGAGAACTCGATCGATCGAATGGAGGTCTCTCTGAAAGTTTGGTGGAGCTTTCTGGGTTCATGGTGTACTGGCCATATCTGCGACTATAAATGCAAAACAAAATGTGGTTCATTTCAGATGAGAAACTAACACCATTTCCAAAACATCACAGCACAGGGTTAGGGGATCAAGAAACTCCTTAAGTTCACCCTTGTTTTCTTAATTGAGGGGTATTATGGTCAGCAACACTCCAAGCAAAACGGTTTGATGATTCACTTAAGTTACGTGCTCTACCAAAAATGAGGACAAGGAATAAGGAACCACTTAATTTGCCCTTTCTCTTAGACACATTTAAGTATGACACTTTTAATTTGGAAAGTAGTAGAATGAGACTTGATTATTGGCTATTCATACACAAAAAAAAATGGGGAGTAAGTTTTATATAGCGCATAATTTTTATCAATTATATTTATACCAAACTCAACCAACTTGTAGGCCATTGTTTCCATCTGTGAATAAGGTACCACTGCTATTTCTGTCTTACTTTTTATACTGAAATATACAGATGCTAATTTATGAAATTTCCTTTACAGCCTACTGAAGAAAGCACTTTTAAAACTTATAAATGTACTCATGACCTGTACATATAAATAATTTCTAACATGGCTAAATACTCATTTACTGGAAATTCTGAATAACTTGAAATTGCCTCCGACATTTCCTGTTATTTATGAAAAAATGAATCGAATGAGATTTACTTTTCATTACATTTATTTACTCTGGGTAGAAGGCGGCTCACAAATCATGGAGTATGTGTGGAAGTTGAGGCACAACTCAGTAAACTCAGTTCTCTCTTGCTATTGTGTGGGTCCCTGCCATTGAACTCAGGTCACCAGACTTAGCAGCAAGCACCTTTTCCTGCTGCCTCTCTCAGCAGCCTTTGAACGAGATCTTTATGATCTCCAATAAAGTACTTTTCCTTAGACTCACACCCCACCTACTTCTGACATTGAATTATGAGAATTTACAATAAAAACCAACACAGAATGGAAATAAACTTTCATTTCTCATTATTTACAGATAGAAAGAAAATGGCACGTAAGCACTTCAAAGAAGCAACACTTTCATCTCTGGTGTTCCTTGCTTTACATAAAATGCTTTTCAATTTTAATAGTACTGTTGGAGTGGGGATGGTAATTGGTGGAAAGTGTTTTATTATTCTAATTTCAAAGTGCATTTTATCTCCCAAGAAGGACGGCTAAGAAACAATAATTGCTAGGCCGGTTTTATTTCCTGTACATATTGACAATAAAGAGAAACATAATAAATAAAATTCTCTAGTAATCCATGAATGATATTCTCACGTCTAAAAGGGTCTTTCCATTAATTATTTAAAGAGTAGGATCTTAATGCCATGTGAGAGAGCAGGTCCTTAAACTCAGACAAATCTATCCAGTTGAATTCTAAATAGTTTGTTAAAAATGAAAAAATATCAAAAAACAAAAAACAAAAAAAACAACTTCCAAAGAAATGGGCCGTCACCGGGCAGTTAGCTGGGAGGTGCTAGTAGGCAAGGTTTATTTGCTAAGGTTGGTTTTTACATATTTTATTAATGCTGCTTGTGAGAATGAAAGGGAGGATCATTACAGTTTCTCCTTGGAGTAGGGCATGGCACCCTACCCTAGCAATCTTTTTTTTTTTTTTTTTTTTTTTTGGTTCTTTTTTTCGGAGCTGGGGACCGAACCCAGGGCCTTGCGCTTCCTAGGTAAGCGCTCTACCGCTGAGCTAAATCCCCAGCCCCTACCCTAGCAATCTTAACACTCAGTAGAGTAAGACAGCAGCATTGCAAACATAATGTCACCTTGGGCTATGGAGTGAAACACCCACCACATAAATAATACCTCTTTCCCTGACAGCAACCTTGAAGTGGAGTTCAGGGACAGGGTCAGTGAGGAAGGAATGTTTGTAAATCTCTTTCACCCAGTCTTCATCGTCCACTGTAGGCCTCCTCCATTCTTGACTCAAAGGCTACATCTGTCCTCCCTCCTAACCCACTCATCCAGTTTATGTCACAGGAATGTAGCCCCCAAGCCGGGAGACTGACACCTATCAGGATAGCTAAAGACGATTCACAGATGTTCCCCTTTCGTTTTTGCTGCTGTTTGCTTTGTGGTAGCTATGTGGGCATCGTGTCTTTGCTTTTGTTTTCTCTCTCACTGGAGTATAAAATTGGCTGCCATTTTCTTATTTCCTACCTCTAGCTCTTACGGTTCCTGTGTTGGAGACCAAGGTGAGTCCTGTGAACTGGGACAAGTATAATAACTAATTCCAGATAATTTGGTTTATCTGCTCACAGGGAAGAGATACAGGTGAATAGAACATTAGGCCTCTCAATCCTGAAGGAAATGTGTTTATTCTGGCAAGAAACTTCTGGTAAATTTCCATTAAGGCAGCATAGTATGTGCAGAAAAATTCCAGGGCACTGAATCACAGCACTATTACATTTTGTCTGTCAAGCCCCGCCTTCAAACCGTGCACAGAGCACCAACTTATACCTCAGCGCTGACTCAATAGTGTGACTTGGGTAGATTTAGGTACTGAACCAATTTGCGATAACCTAAAAAAATAAAAATCACTATATCATGAACCCTTTTTTTTTTTTTTGTTTCGTTTGTTTGTTTTATTTTTGTATTACTGGTAAATCTTGTTGTACTATATTTTCCATTTTTAAAGGGTAAAGAATGGGAGGCAACAAGTATTCAGTAATTTCCTATCCTTTGCTGGGTTCTGTCAATCTAGTTTTTTTTCTTTCTTTCTTTCTTTCTTTTCAGACAAACTTTCTTTCAGATGTGGCCAGTTCACATACTGCACCCCTTTTTTTCTTTTGAAAACACACTTAACTTTTATCCTACAGGCAGCTAAGAGCTAAAAGTCAGCTACCGTCTTAAAACAATTCTGGTAAATGGTCAGTTGCCCTATTTTCTCTTCTTTTAAGGACTAGGTCTTTTATAATAATAATGTGTATTCCGAAATTTGTGTTCAAAACCAGAAAGCACCGTCTGCTAGGTGTAATGACTTAGAGCAGGAGATTTCATTTCCACAGGATCTCAGCCAGCATGTGGTGCTGAAAGCTTTCTCTTGTGTGTTTTTTAATCAATTGTTATTACAGCGCTAGATATTAAAGCTGAAAAATATTAAGCACTATTCGTTGGCTAAGAATGTAATGTTTTTGGACGGAGAACAAGAACACAAAGAAGAGGAAAAAGATGACAATAAAATAGATGACAAAGGAAGAAAAAAACAGAAAAACAGCAAACAAGAAAAACAAGAAGATTGAAGAAATAAGAAGACAAGGATAAAGATGTGATGAAGAAGAAGAAGAGGAAGAAGAGGGAGAAGGAGGAGGAAGAGGAGGAGGAAGAGGAGGAGGAGAAGTAGGAGGAGGAGGAAGAGGAGGAGGAAGAAGCGACAAACCCAAAACGAATGAGAAGGGAGATGAGCAGCACTGCTCTTTGTGGGACTACATGTAATGCCCAGCTTCACAGAGGCCATCTGGATGTTCCTATCTGCTGCAGTCAGTCTCTGGCTATGCCCCACATGCCCTGAGATATGCCACTATTTTCTCATGACAGAATGAGAGCCGAAAAAGCAAACAGCACAGGGACACTATGAAGACAGCATAGATTCTGAGTCCCCTGAAAGGAGTTTTCCATTCTCCCATGCCCCCAACCACACTTTGAAAACCACCGATCTGCTTCTCAAAAACACGCTAATGGGTCTGATTTTTTAGCAACTTGGTGGGGTGGGCAGGGCTCCAGAAAGCACTACTGACGAAAGCAGGGATGTCCTTCCTGGTGTCTCAACCTACTTCTTTGTTTTCATTTCGTTTTGCAGACTTCCATTTAAAGAAAAAAAAAGCAAGCCTTGGGGTTTATTCATTCCAATACCATCTTCATATTTACAGTATGGTGACAAGGAATTAAGACATCATTTCAAAAGCCCTACCTTGCCAGTACCCTTTATCATTCACTCACGTCTATTCCTAAAAGAGAAGAGCACAGCTTCCCCCTACGCAGGGCGTTTGATGATACGGATTTCCTCTGTATCATCCATGGTCATCCATGGTCTCTTCCTAAAGTCACCAAAAGGCAGATGTATTTGTAACTATAGGATATGAACTGGAATGCATATTTAGCAATCTGGTCCAATTTTTATTTCCTGTACCCTATGTCCTGAAGGCTTGAAAACCTACACTTTACAGTACAGTTCTGGCTTTTGAATTACAAGAAAGTAGAAGGCCTTAGGACTGCCCTCAGAGGCAAGGGCTATCTAATTTTTCTCTTCCTTTTTCTGCCCCAAAGCACGCAACGACTTTCTCATATCCCCTTATCTGAAGAAGTAAACTTCTCAACAAAATACAACCTTCTTAAATGTCTTCCCTAGCAACCTTGCCAAGTAACCGGGAGATCTCAGCCACTGGAGAGGAAAGGCACCAACCTCCCTCACTATACTCAAATAGGCCCTCCATCAATTCTTCTAGTGACATAATTTGCAATAATTCTCGAGAAATTCAGACTGCAGAAAATAAGATTTGCATTGATACCCTGTTTCTTTCAGGGGTGGCTCCCGTGCCCAGAGATGAGAGCAACCTGGTTCCAATCTGTGGTCCATTCCTTGGGGCTCATTCCTTTCTACTAAAAATCATTTACTATCCCCAGAAGGTGTCGACGGCTCACTGGCTCTATTTCTCTTTCTCCTACAGAGCGTACTCGTGCTTCATTCATCTGACCCTCTCTGAGGTGCCTATTTTGAGGGACTCTGATGCACACAGCACATTACACACATGCATAAGCCTTTCTCCTGGCAATCTGTCCACTGTCAGTGCATGCCAGAGGACCAGTGAAAGGCAGAAATCCACCCACTTAGGTCTGCATGCAGTGCTTCAGTTCAAAGTCTAACCCCTCATTCTATCCCTTTCAGAGGCAAATTCATTTCCTTGAAGTTCTTGGATAACAGACCATGATTTCGTATTTCATTTTCTTAATGAGGCGGGGGAGGAAGAGGGAGAAGGAGAGGGAGGGGGAGAGGGAGAGAGGGAGGGGAGAGAGAGAGAGAAGAAGGAGGAGGAGGGAGGGAGGGAGGGAGGAAAAAGAAGTTTCTAAATATTAAAAATGACTATATTTGCCATTTTATTTCTGGTCCTACATTTATTACTTTTACTATTAGTACTATTAGCTCATCATCAGTATCACTATTGTATGTGTGCATGTGCCATGGGTCCTGGAGGTGAGGGGACAAATTTTGAAATGTGAGGAGTTCCTTCTGTTTCTAAGGGCTTGGGCAAGAGGAGTAGGGCTTGGGCCATCGGGTTTGGGCAGCAAGAACTTTTACTGTCTGAGCCATTTTGAAGCCATCCTTCCTCACCTCACATTTATCTCCATACAAGAAATAACAAGAAGGACCTAGAGTAGAGGACATAGAGCAGAAGGGTGGAGATTGTTTTTGCATTTTACTCTGATCAGAGAAAAAAAAAGTTTCAATCCAGACCATAATATTGTTATCAACCATAACAGTGATGTATAGCTTATGTAAAAAAATCACATTTATTAAAATAAATTTAAAGATACACTTGTAACATAGATTGCAAACCTCTCTCAACATTTTCTAGAGGAGATGACGAGGTCTCACGACTAAATCTTTCTCCAGTATAACTCGGCAAACAGATGGAAAAACTTGTCCTTCTCAGGGGTCAGTTTACTATACCAAACAGACCCTCAAAGATAGAACTGACTTCTGTCTGTCTCGATAGATGCATTTTTGTGAGTTTATGAATAGCTAGACTAAATGTATCTTGATAAATGTCTATAGGAGACACCCCTAAATGCCAATTATTATATTAACTGTGGTGATCCAGTCTAAGTTGACTGGATATATAGTATACTAAGAGATATGCCACTGGGCACAACTGAGCGGAAGCTGCTTGATCAGGTTATTGTCAATGGAAAGATTTACCCTAAGATGGATGGCACATTCCAAGGGCAGCCAAATCAAGAAGTCCTCAAGGAAAAGCTTAACACATGGCTTTTTGCCCTTTGTGCTGCCTTCCCATGGGTCTAGCAAGGCCATCTACTGCCCTAGTTACTTTCCCATTACTGTGAAGGGATACCATGACCAATGCAACTTACTGAAGTAAGCCTTTGGTGTGGGCTTAAAATTCCAGAGCGTGAGTCCATGAGCATCATGGTGGAGAGCATAGCAGCTGGCACATAAGTATGGCATGGGAACAATCTTATCCATAGCATGAGGGGGAAAGAGAATTAACTGGGAATAATGTGTGTTATTGAAACCCTAAATTCCACCCCCAGTAACACGCCTTCCCCAACAAGGCCACACCTCCTATTCCTTCCCAAAAAGTTCTAGGGACCAATTATTCAAATATATGAGCCTATGGGGTCCATTCTCATTCAAACCACCACATCTGCTGCATCTGCTGCTGGCATCAAAGCACAGTCTCTTTTGCCTTCCAACATAGGATGAAGACCAGCCCATCTCCAGGAGTCCTCTAGCTCTTCAGTGCCGGACTGGAATTGTAGAGACATCTCAAGGACTAGCAAGTATGGCCATTGTTACCCTACCTAGATGTTATCACATAAGTCAACCCATCAAACCCTCTTTGTTTCTCTTAATTATGTTACATTTTGATCAGCCCCCCCTCCCCACATACATACACCAACCCTCCAGTTATCCCTTTTTCCCCTGAAAAGGGGAGTCCTCCCAAGGATTCCCCTTGGCCTTGGCATATCAAGTTGCTGCAGGACTAGGAACACCTCCTCCTATTGTGGCTAGGCAATGTAGCCCAGTTTAGGGGAAAGGGATCCAAAGGCAGGCAGCAGAGTCAGAGAAGCCCCTGTTCCTTCTGTTAGGAGTCAGACAGGAAGACCTAGATGCACAACTGTTGTATACACAACTGCGCAGCGGGCCCAGGTCTATCCCATGCATGCTGTCTGTCAAACTCTCTTGATTGTTACATCAGTCTATTGTTCTGTTCCTCTACAAAAGCCTGACTAATACAGCAATAAAGAGAAAAATATATTTCAAGCCAAACTATACTTTTTTAAAGCACACAAAAAACCACACACACACACATACACACACACACCCACACACACAAAGACAAACATAAATGCTGAACCCCCACACTTTAACAACTGCGCTATGACTACTTAGTATCTGACCTTGGTCACTTATGCTATTCACAGACATAAGAAGCTTAACTCCTATCCATGAATCATGCTCCCCAGAAGTCCAGTGTCAAGAAATACAATGGGTGATGCGATTTGCACTTCCTAGTGAGAAACTGAGAGGCCTACTTATCTACCCAGGTATGAATCTTGCACAAATGGCCCACAAAATAAGAGCAAGTAACTATTATAGGAAGATCTGCCCCCGCTCAGTAGAAGTCTCTATGCTGTTCCTTTTGTAAATTTTTTTAGTAAATTCACCACTTTTTCATGTCATTGATAAATTCTTTTCATACTCATTCATGTCACTGACCTTCCAAACTCTGTTTCACACACTGCAAGTGCAGCTTCTATGAGGTCTCACTTTGCCTCTTTTCTCTCTGGTTACTCATAGTGGTCAACCAAAGGACCTGTAAAAAACTGAAGGTCTCTGGCCAGAGCTTCTCTTCATGAGACACAAAGGCCTCTGCACTGTTACTCTGGGCCACCCTCGCCTTATAGGGTTCCTTTCTGTCCTTTTGAAAAAAGCCTTATGTCTTGTTCACCATCAAAGTTCCCCAGACAAGGCAACTTTTTGGTGGAACCTGAAGGCAGTGGAAAAAGAATGGCCACCTTTTGTCTACAACATTAGGGTCAGCTTTGCTTATTTTTATGCATCCCTTCTCTCTTAACACTTAATTTAATTGCCCTGGAAGCATTTTTATAGCTAATTCCCCCTTAATAAGCTGCTCTTCTTCCTCTCATTTTTCTTTTCTCAGGAATTGGAGGGACCAAAGAGCGTACGGCTGGTGCCAACTGAGTCAAACCTTCTCTCCAGCATCTGCAAGCCAGTGTGTGTGGCCACTGTTTGCAAGCCTACCATTGCCTCTCCCAGACAGGCTTCCTGATCCTGATCTGGGAGACTGCGTAACCAGACCTCCACTTCTCTGACAGTGGGTTGCTCCTTTTTTCTCATGGCAAGCCTGTATCCAAGTTCAGTTTATGAATTGACTTTTAAGGTCAAGTTCAACCGAACCTGCTGACTTGCTTGGTTCAAGCAACATAGATGACTCTAAAGCAAACTTCAACTTATTCTTGAGTCATGCCTAAGAATGTTAGCCTCAGGTCTCTGGTAGACAAATGGGCAATCCATCACCTAATGGGGGACACATGATGCTTCCTTAGTTGCCCCATCATAGGTTATACATTCTTCACTCTAACTCACCCCTGGGATGTACTCTCCAAAATTAGTCTAAATATCATCTTTCCAACCTCAAAGATGAGTGTCTTATTTTCTTTTTCAGCAACATGTGGCCTTTGTATACTCTCATAAGGCTAGGAATGCTGGTCCCACACTTCCATGCTGACAGTGACAATATCATTCTATAGATTCCTACATTCAGGGTTGTCACAGGACTTCCCATTGTGGAAAGCTCTAGCAGACTCCTTACTAGACCTTCTTGCGATAGCCTGTCTTTCTCAAGCCCAGCCCTGAATGGCAATAATGATGGGCCCCTCTTGGGATGCACTCAAGTGCACTCAAGTTCCTGTTCAACCTGAGGTTCCCTTCCCTTTCTCTCCTCCAACCCCTGTTACCAGCCTCACATCCATCTGATGAGCCTCTACCTTTCCCCTCTACTTCTCTACTTCTTTGGCTCCTTTCTCTGTTTCTAGAAGCTCTCCGACTGTCTCTTCCTTTACCCATATGTAGGCTCTCAGTCTACACTCACATCGTTGCTTTTTGTGGAAACTCGGGAAAAATTAGAAGCCATACCTGTGCCACAGGAAAACATTTTCTTCTTTGGGATACAGTTGGTGGGGTCATTTAGCCCCATGTGGATTCATTCATCTACCTTTTCCAGTGTCCATTTGTCTCAAATCTACTTCAAACTAATGCTAACTAGGCAAGGTGTCTATCTTCGTTAGGAATGCAAAGGTCCGTGACCTTTGACCTAACCTGGCAAGACATTTTTAATCACTATAACAGTCTGCTGTCCTCTTAAAGTAGAATCTGAATTTGGCCTTTAGCAGGTCCATAAGCAGTTAATTTAGACACAGCCTGGCTGACTCCATTGGAGTTAGTAGCCAATACAGAACCATGCTACATAGCAGGTAGTGGTAAAGAAGATGATAGGGGAAGTAGCTGTCAGAACTGCATGATTGCCTGCCTCTTAGTAGGAATTAAAAAGGCTATAATCAAACCTGTTAGCTCATAACAAACTGTATGAGACAATACAAGGTCTTTCAGAAAACCCTCACATAAGTTAAAAGACCAATCCGATGAGACTGTCCCTTATGTCTACTCATGTCTCCAACTGCTGTCAGTCAAGCTATAAGGCCTATCCTACCACCACCTGGCCCCTTGGGGCTCTCCTTTTTCCTTTCTGGTAAGGGGTAGGTAAAACACATGCTTTAACAAACACTTTTAGAAACTAATGAAGAACCAAGAATCTTTTTCTCACCTTTCTAAATGTTGCCATATGCTTTTACAAGCTTAGCTTCTTCCTCTCTCTCTCCCTTGTCATCCTAAAAGACCCAGCTCTGAGGGAAAAACTTCTAAACCCTTTCCTTCAAGGAGAATTCTGAAGCCATTGCTCAACCAGCATCCTTACCACAGCATCGCTGGGGCACCTGGCTTTCACCCCTTACCAGAGCATCGCTGGGGCACCTGGCTTTCACCCCTTACCACAGCATCACTTGGGGTGCCCAGCTTTCACCCCTTACCACAGCATCACTAGGTACCTAGCTTTCCTCCTTACCACAGCATCACTTGGGGTGCCCAGCTTTCACCCATTACCACAGCATTGATAGAGTGCCTACTTTTTACCCCTTACTAAAGCATCACTGGGTTACCTGGCTTTCACACCTTACCACAACATTGTTGGCCTACTGTGCTAGGCCTAGGGTTTCTTCTCATTCTTGAAATCAGTATTCACTTCTGTTCCACCTGTCTTCCTGAATTGGGGTATCCCTTTTATCTATCATGGCTTTATTTGTCTTCCTTATCCCTATTCCTAGACCTTACAGCCACCTACCCCATTACCTTTCCCACAATCTCAAACAGTATGACTAAGTCTTCACAGAGGAGTGCAGGTTTGGCCTGCACTAACTCCCAATTGAATTGACAGCACCTATCCAGCCACTCTATTCATGGGTCATTATCTTATCTTCAATCATTAGCCATAGACCCTTCCGGGCTTCTTCAACATGCTTCTCAAGCTTTTCATGTCCTATTCTTCTAAGGCCCTTCGGCAGGGCGGCACCACCAGCCAGGACCCCCCGATACACCTGCTCAGCTACAAAATAACTCCAGAAGAAAAATACTCATGCTTTGTTAGTGACTTCACACTGCTAATCTGTCAGGGGATGAACTATAAGAGGCCTAAAGCAAAGTTGAATTGACACACATTAAGAGCTAGACCATGACTCCTTGGGGTTAGATCCCAATGATGTAAAGTGTCACATACAGATATCTGAACCTGTATTCTAAAGATCCTGTGGCACCCTAGACCTATCTCAAGAAAAGTAATCTGCAGTAAAAATGTATTATTTCAACAAGATAGTGAGTTGTTCTAAAACATAATTGGTGTCATCCTAGAGCATGACTTCAAATATAACCCATTAAAAACAAACCAAAGTTTGGTCTAAAAATGTTTTTTAAAGTTTTCAAATTTTGCTCCTCTTCGTTCACATCATCTCCCTGCTGCATATGAGAAGCTTGCTTCTAGCCAGTGGTTTCCTTTCATTACGGCAGAGATAGTAAGGTAGTCATCCATACTAGGGGGAATGAGAAAGCTGTTAATACCCTGGAATGGCCCATCAGAAGCTGCTCCCTTAGCATGGCTGGGAAGAGTTGCAGCCTATGAATGGCCCATCATTTGCTTTCCTTTGGAAGTGAATGCTGGCTGTTTAGCTGAAAAAAAGTAATTATTAGAAGTGGCTCTGACACCCAGAAACAAGGAACCCTAACAATGTCTAAGGCCAGAGAGAAACTGGTTAGCAAACTCCCACAACCCAGGGGAAGCCATTCCAGAGAAAAAAGACCTCTCCCTCCTCCCTCTCCCCCTCCTCCTCCTCCCTCTCCCCTCCCTCCCCTCCCTCTCCCCTTCCTCCTCCCCTCCTCCCCCCTCTCCCTCTCTCCTCCTTCCTTGTCTCTCTCTCCCTGTCTTCCTCCCTCCCTCTCCCTCTCCCCCTCCCTCTCCCTCTCACCTAATTGCTAACCTTTTAAAAGGACCACTAAGTTGATTTTCACTTTTCAAGTAAGCTGCCATCTTTAATGATTTCCGTAGAGGACAAAAATAAAATTGTTAATTTCTTTCAGATTCCCCTTTAAAGATAAGTCCCTGAACATCCGATGTATTGTTATATGGTTGTTCAGAGTATCCATCCAACTGTAGCAGACAGTAAAACAACAGGAAATGAAGGTGTTCTGGGGATGAATGAAGACAGTCTTGGGAAATATCCCAGGCTATCCCAGAACTCAGAATCATTCTACCTCAGCCTTCTAGAGGTTACAGATGCACTTGACTACCTGTTGCTTACCACAGAAAAACAATGAACAAATGAATGGATCATCATGCATCTTTGGGATTTTGTAATTGTTGTTTCTTTTGTTTTGCCTTAAAAGCTTTTCATCCTGTGTCAACATAACTACAAGAATAAGCAGATAGCAGACACTACCGTGAGGTCGATTAAGAAGTTAGGGAAGGCACAAAGAGGGTTTGGGAGAGATGGCTGGAACAGACTGAAGTCATTCAGTCCTCTTAGGTACAGACATAGGATCCTGAAATGGTGGTCAGAGACATAGCTCTTATTTAGAGCATTGGTTCCTGGTAGACTTGGTTCCTGATTATTCCTTGGTTCCCCCAAAGTCTCCCTAGAGCTAGTAGTTCCTCCTAACTTACAGACATAACTCAACAACTAGCTAAATCAGAGCAAGGAGTTCTTCATTTTCAAAGTTATCTTCCAATGTTGAAGATATGTATAACGGGACATAACAATCCCAGGATCACTGAGACATTGGTTCAAAGTCTATCAAGTGGCATCATGTTACTTGCTCATTATGTTACTAGGACTCCAATCCGTTAACACCAGACCTTACATACAGTTCCTTCTGTAGAATTCCTTCCTCTTTTGGTCTTGGCAGCTGTTCAGCTCCCTGGACAATAAACAGCAGCATCTACTTTGCATTCTGTGCAAAACTCTGCAGTGTGCTGTGTTCCCTAGCTGTCATGACTCAACTTCAGTTCTTGGGCTTTTTATTTTCCAGTGGGAGCTGGTATCATCTTGCCCATACAGACTCCCACAACCCTTAACCACATCATCCTGTACTCTGACAGCCTGCTCATACTTGTGTCTTCACATCTTGACTATGTATCTTGGCACAAACCTCTACTGTTTCTCTTCATTTTAGTCTTGCTAGGGTCAAACACTATTTGCCTTAACAAATACTTGTAAGTTTTTTGATTATTAATTATGGAATTCAGCCCGCTACTGAAATTTCAGTCCTCATTTAATATCCAAAGTATTTGGTTGCATAAAACTACGGAGAAAGGATAGACATGAAATAGAAAAGCAGCCAGCTGAGAAATTTGAGAAACCCTAACATTGACAAAAGCATCACCTGATGTCTCTGTGACTCTTCTCTCGGATGTTGAATAAAAAGTATGATTCCCAAAGGGAACAGAAGCACACAAGAAGAAGCTGATATGATACTCCCTGGAGCTAACATTACAGAGCAAGGGAAAGAAAATTGGCCTGTAGTTTGCAAAACATGCCAGCCATTGTTCTAGTACCTTAATCTCTATAATAAGAAACTATTTGTTGTTGACATTCTCCAGAGATGGCCTTTCAGTAAAGCTCTGGTCCATTTACCTAGAGGTGCATGATGAATGAAACCCACACCAGATGTAGGTAAATTATTCCAGCTCTTCCTGAACAACAGTGGTCTGACAACTGTTTGGTGTGAACATCCCAGTTCCTGAGTGTCACAATCCCCAGGACACGTATTTCCTGACACAGACTCAGGCCCTGTGGTAGCTACCACACCTTCCACAGTGGGAATCTTCCCTTCCTCTCTCATGTTGATGTCACTGCTACAACACTCATTCTCAATGGCCGCCATGCTCAAACATTGCCCCAGATTTGCAACAATTATAGAGCTCCTTGCTATGGTTTGAATAGAAGTTTTACCCCCTGAATACATCCATCGACCTCCTAATGCTCAATGTGATGGCAATGGAAGCTGGGGCCTCAGGAAAATGAAGAAATGTCCTTGTAAAGAAGCCCAAGGCAAGCTGCATTGCCTCCTTCTGCCGGCCGAAGAAACAGAGAGAAGGCATTCTTTCCCCTTTCCCCCGTTTTATGACATTGTCTTGCTGTCTACTCTAGACTGGCCTGGAACCTAGGACTTTCGTGCCTCACCTGGGATCACAGGTGTATGCCAGCATGCTTGGCCCTGATGGTATTGTGATCTTGGAGTTTTTAATATGCAGAACTATAAGAACATTGTTTGGTTTTTGTGGGGTATTTTTTTGTTTGTTTGTTTTGCTTCGTTTCTTTTTATAAAGCCACCCAATTTAAGGAATTTTGTTTCAGCAATCCCAGTGGATTAAAAACATCTTCAGAGAATCCCTCCCTCCCTAGGTTGCTTTCTCCCAGCCTTCCTGAGTTTGTCTGAAATACACTATTAAAACTTCCGTTTTCTGAGCTGGAACCTGGCTTCCTCACAATCAACTGTATAGTTCTCTTCTTTTTACCCACCCGATGGCTTTAAAGATGGCGGTCAGCTCGAAGCTTTCATCAGTCTTTCATCCTTTCTTTTCACTACACTTGGAAATCACATTTTTCTCCACTTTGGTTTTCAAAGTTCTGCTGCTGCTTTCCTTCCAAGGAGACTATCAGTTATCAAAACATTTTCAGAGGCAACTCAAAGAGGAGACGAACTAACAAAGACCAAAGGCCATTCTGCCTCCTGACATTCCGAGAGTCAACATCTAAAGTCCCCTATCACAACTTCTATTAGTTCTCAAAACAGCCTTTAAACAGGGATTAACTCACACAGGTCCATGGACAGCAGAGTGAAAATTTCCCTCAAGACTTAGCAATAGGAGACAGAGGAGGCAGTTCTGTTGGCAGAATGCTCGCCTGCAGAGTACACATGATGCCTTGGGTTTGGTCCTCAATATCAAATAAAACCAGGCGTAACTGATGGTGCATGCCTGTCATCTCAGGACATAGGAAGTAAAGAAAGGAGGATCAGAAGTTCATGATCACCCTGTACTACATCGAGTGAGGCCAGACTGTAGCATATTGAGACCTTGTATTTAAAAAAAAAAGACTTAATTGTTATTTCAAGATCTAAGATCCAGAAAATATACATTGGATGCTGGTCAGGAAGTTCTGTATGCCGAGAACATCAGATCTATACATTCTTTCAATGTTCATATTCATACTTTCATATTTATTCTCATTTCCTCTCCCCCAACTTGTCTCCGTCTCTTCTTTCCCCTCTCTCACCTCTGTGTGCCCCCTTTTCAAAGTGTCTCTTGCTAGCTCTCTTGCCCCGTCCCCCTCCCTTTCTAGTAAGGATCAAACTCTAGCCCAGTGCATGCTAACCTAGACCTCCCATCATTGACTCTAGGCCCTAAGTTACAATATTCTGATACCTCAACAATTTATAAACAAAGTTGCTATTGACTTTCAACATCTTAAATACTAACAAAATATTTGTAAGAAAAAAAAAACCAAAATTCCAAACAGTATCTTTAAATTTAGTATTAAAATAGTACTAAAGACAATAATACTAAATTATGGGCCATGCCTTGCCCTTCAGTGGGATGTTCATATGCCCATTAACAAACTTGCATATGTGTTTCTAAAACAAATATATAAAAGACAAGATCTTCTGATGATGATTGAAGTTAAGCACACAGGTATGTTCTGGACAAGACAAAGGTAATATTCAGCCATCTTAGATCTTCCTAAGTATCCCAGTAAATTAGAAAAGTCATCTTGACCCTTGAGAAATCTATAGGGGTATATCACCAAGCTTCTAACAGCCAGACAAACCCTGGAAGGCAACATGAAAAGTGAAAGGGTATTTGTGTTTGCGTTAGAATATAAAAATGGAAAGACGATGTATAGAGTTGTTCCTCAGGTAAAACTGAATCATTCGTAATGCCAGCGATGCTGTGGCCAATAACACATTATGAAGAAAGCAGTCTGCATCCAGTAGGCTGAAAACCATAATGACTTTCAAACATCATAAAATGTGGAAGGTCAGGAAGCATTTTTATAAGTCAAGTGTTAAAGTTGGTTCTACACGGAAATAGGATTGAGAAATTGCTTAAAAAGAAAACCAAAAACAAAAGAGACAACCTCGAAGACAATCCACCTGCATTTCTTTCAAAGAGTGTTCAGCATTCAGTCACAAAGTATATGCTATGGCTACTTCAAGACAATATTTCCTTTTAAATTGAGATAGAAAAGGTTCAGATGTCTTGAATTTAATCACAAAACTAGAGGGGTAGAAAGGGAGACTGGGGAAGATATCAGAACAACTATAGCTAAAAGCAAGATTCTTAACACATATATGAATCGAGAATAAAACTCTTATACAAATCCACTGAGTACCACCATTACTGCACCATTCTATTTGCAACCTGGAAGCAATGGGTATATCTGCTTACGAACTGTCTTCCTACCTTAAGGCTTCTCCACTTCCTTATCCAGTCCCTCAAACCTCTATCAAATGTAGCTTCAATAAAATCAACGTACACTTTCCATCTCCAATTTTGCCTTATAAACATACACCTAGCTTTAGGTTCAGGGAACATCTTTCTCTACCTGCTATGTAGCTTGGTTACGTAAAGGTAAACTATCCCCCTCCTGAGGACTTGGTCCTTTCTCAGGCTAGTATCTATAACTGTTCAATAGATCCTTGAATTGGAAGGATCCCTCAATCTTGAAGGTTTATTTTAATAAAATTATGTAAGACCGTTTTTTAAATTTTCTTAACATGTTTTGGATCCTGAGCTGATCCAAACTTGAGAGAAAATACGCAGCCTAAAAATCCTTTGAAGGATAAAACAGCAGGTAGGGAACAACAACAATTTCACATTTAAAAATACAGTGTGAAAATGGGGGGAACAGGACTTACTTTACCATTTAAATAATAAATGATCAGAAAAAGAAAAATAACCATTTCCAGTAAAAGACAGTAAACTTTGTTTAGAAGGAAACCAGGGGTGAAGGGGTACCTCTAATATCGAGAGGGATACCACTAGCAGGGAGACCTAAATGTCCAAGGTGGGAGGAAAAGGAAATGTTGAAGGTAGCTGAAAACAGAAATCTCTAGCACAACTGATACTATTCCTGGACAGTAGCACGCCATGCCACCTAACACACAGCCGAGACTGAGTCACGAGATCCAAATTCCCGTAACTGGCTGTGTGTGTGTGTGTGTTTGTGTGTGAGTGTGTATGTGTGTGAGTGTGAGTGTGTGTGTATGTGTGTATGAGTGAGTGTGAGTGTGTGTATGTGTATGAATGTGTGTGTTAGTATGTGTGTATGTGTCTGTGAGTGTGTGTGGTGTGTGTGTATATGGTGTGAGTGTGTGAGTGTGTGTGAGTGTGTGTGAGAGTGTGTGTGTGTGAGTTTGTGTATGTGAGTGTGTATGAGTGTGTGTGAGTATGTGTGTGTGTGAGTGTTAGTGTGTGTGTATGTGTCTGTGAGTGTGTGGTGTGTGTGTGAATGTGTGTGAGAGTGTGAGTGTCTGTGTTTGTGTATGTGAGTGTGTATGAGTATGTGTGAGTGTGAGTGTGTGTGAGTGTGTGTGTGAGTGTGTATATGCTTAAGTGTGTGTGTATGAGTGTGTGAGTGTGTGTGAGTGTGTGTGTGTAGGAGGGGTGAATGCATTTGGCACAATAAAGGTCTGCATAGTGAAGATTTGTAGTGTTTTCACTGCACAGAGGGTCTTCTGTTCTTATTAAACATGATGGCTTAGTAAGCAAACATGGGAAACAAAGACTTGTAATATCTTTCTACCAGCATTCCTCAGCATGCAAATACCCAGTTAGTATATCTTGGGATTGTGTTGCAATGCTATTTGAGTTACTGGCTTGAGCTTCATTTATTGTATGAACTGTGGCTTAGGATTAGGGATCGGAACAGAATTCCCCACTCAATTCCATCTCCAGTCTTCTGTATTTACCCCTCTGCTTTGTAATTGCTCCAGTCCCAGACTCCCTTGTTGCTAAGTCTCTCTAAAGAAACAATCCAGAATAACTGATATTTATTTCCTCACAAGATGACGACCCCCAGACCAAACTTCCTGAGGCCCCAATTTGACACTAGCCAAGGTTTCCAAGACTCATTTCTCATCTATGCCCCAAGTTACCCAGAAAGACACAGAAGAAAAATCTGTTGCCTTAGAACCATCACATTACAAGACATTAATCGGCATGCTACTGAAGAGAGGGCAGAGAATCCTGAGAACCAGAATATTCTGAATAGGTTTCAAAAGAGGATGAAATGCCCACCAGAACAGAACACAGCACATTCAGGTAGAAGGAATCATACATAGATGCTAATGGAGATGATGACATCAAAAAAAAACAAACAAAAAACCAACCAAACAAACAAACAAAAAAAAAACAACTTCCTTTGCTCCTTTCAAGGATATGTCTGCAGAAAGATCACCCTTCCTAGTGTTGTAACTCTTTAATACAGTTCCTCGTGTTGAGGTGACCCTCAGCCATAAAATTATGTCATTAGGCTCTCATAATCAATTTTGCTATTATTATTAAACATAATGTAAGTATATGATATGCAATCACTGTGAGTCACTGGACCCCACGGGGGTCACGACCCACCAGTTGAGAACAACTGCTAAGGTGTAGATGAAACACTTTAGATGTCTTCGTTTCTTTTTTTAAATCGCACGCTTGAGTATGGGCTGTTAAGGGTTCCCAACTCATCAACGATCTAGTTGTTCCCTGAAGCAGGTTCTGTAACATAAAAGGCATGGCGTTTATGTGAAAAATGTCTGTGAACCCTGTTAGGTCTCAGACCCAGGGCAAATGGGTGAAGTGCCTATAACCCTGCCCTCTACTCACACTCTCCAGTCCAGAGGCTGGGCTGCCCATCCTTCAGCTGCCCATCCCTGTACAATCAAGTCATGTTGGCCATATCTGCCCTTTTTAGCCTTTTGGCCTTCAGGCCTCTTGGTCTCAAGTCTCCCGTCAACAAACATGGATCAGCTCAGGGCTGTGATCACTCTGAATCCTTCCAGGTACCCCTGACATCTTTCCCCCACATCCTCAACAAAACCTCTCCTGCATTATACCTAGAAGTATTTGTATTTGTATTTGTGGTTGAAGTGTGAAGGGGTTGGGGAGAGTATTCACATGGGTGCAGATACGAGAGGATGCAAGGATGTGTGGAAGCCAGAGGTTAACACTGGCTGCAATTCACCAAATAGGCTAGTCTAGGCTTGCTATCCCGCTATCCACTTAGTTCTCCATTCTCCGCACTGGGATTATAAACCCAACTTATTTATTTGGGCTTTGAGGGTTGAACTCAGTGCCTGTGTGAAAAAAACACTTCATTCACTGAGCTGGCTCCCTGGTCCAGGAAAGATAATTTTCAGCCTTATTACTTCAATACAATTTCATTAAACAGTGATTATATTTAGTCATTACCCCTTCTTTATAGATATCAATTTGAATGCTGCCTTTAAGCAATATTTTAAAAACAATAATTATTATTTAAGATGACGTTAATATTTATTTATATCACCTATGTGCGTGTTTGCTGGGGATCGAATCCATAGCAGTGGCTTTCAACCTCTAGGTCTCAACCCCTTTGAAATTTCATGAGATATACTGCATATCATGTATTTATAAAGATTCATAACAGTAGCAAAATTACAGATATGAAGTAGCAACGAAAATAATTTTATGGTTGGTGGGCTCTCCACAACATGAGGACCTGTATTAAAGGCTCGCACGCAGCATTAGGAAGGATGAGAACTACAGATCTTGGGTATGCTAAGCACATGCTCTACCACTGACCTCCATTCTTATTCCATATTTTCCACTTTAAGTAATGAATATGATGGGCTGGAGAGATGGCTCAGTGGTTAAGAGCACTGACTGCTCTTCCAGAGGTCCTGAGTTCAATTCCCAGCAACCACATGGTGGCTCACAACCGTCTGTAATGGGATCTGATGCCCTCTTCTGGTGTGTCTGAAGATAGCTACAATGTACTTATATAGAATAAATAAATCTTTACAAAAAAAAAGTAATGAATATGACAAAGAACATTGCGATTTGAATGGTGGCAACATGTCGACGTTTTGGTAGTGATGTTTGGAACCCTGGTTCATGCTTGTTAATAATGAATAGATGTGTAAGCTGTAACTCGGAGGACATTCATTCAACAAATCCTGACTGCACGTTAGACGCAGTACTGTACAGTACAGGCACCGGCTTTCACCTCTGACCAGAGCAGGCATTGTTTAAAGAGGTCAGGAAAAGAACAATGCAGGGCAGAGAGGGGAAGGGCTGTGGTTTGTGTTCTGTAATTGTAGACACACTAGGTGTTGCAGCTGGGCCAGGGCGAGAAGCCAGAAAGTGGAAAAACCAAACAAAACCAAGCTGTAGTCTGTGGAGGAGGTAAGAAGGAAATCCCAGGTTCTTCCTATACCTTGTTCTAATTTTATAAAACTCTCTGCAGCCAACAACCTCTTCCTGTTGTTTAATTCAACCTCGCTTCCCTTTACTTCAAGCCCATTTCCTCTAAGCAAATAAAGAATTAATCATTGTCCTCTTCATAGAAACTCCTTTGCTGGGACCTGGAGTTGTCGCTGGTATCACTTCTTTATTTTTTTTTTCCTCCTTTAAGAAGCAGTATCTTCCAAACACAATCTATGTGATAGTTAATTGCCACTGCTTCTGCTGTTTTGAGACCAGGTCTTATGATGAAGCCCAGGGGCTTTAAAAGCTCCATCCTTCTGAAGCAACCTCCCAAACACAGGGCTATGCCACACACTGTCATGGTCTCCTTCAGGACTGCTTACAGGTAACAGAAGACCATTTTTGTTCTGAGGTACTTCCATTGAATTATTGGTTGCTCTTCAAGAGGAAAGCTAAACTGACATTTTGATTTTAATCCGGGTACCTGTTTAGGTCCAAGTAGGTCTATCTATGGCACAGGTAGCTCGGTTAAAAGTCTAATCAGACATTGTTTTTCTCCCTCACTGAGGAAATAAGCTCTTAATAATTGCTCTTCTTGGCTCCTTTTTTCAAAAAAGAAGGGAAAAAAGAAACCCTTACTGATCATTTGCATTAATATTATGCTAATAAAAGTAAGGGCATGCTAACTAATTCCATCTCTTCAGTAGTAACTAATGATCATGGAGAGAGGTAATTTGCATGTTTCCTTGATTGGAGTGAATTGGCATTTAAACGTTCATTGTCGTCATTTTCGAAATAATAATAATAATAATGCCTATTGGGCCAGGTGGGCAGACGGAATTTCTCTAGTGGAACCATCTTTAAAGCAAGCATTTCCATTTTGCTTCTATAAATCTCAAATGATAAGAGCGTACAGTCAAACCGAGAGAAACCATCTGCATCACAAATAGCTCTCGGTTCCTCCCTGCAGAAGGAATTCATTTGCTGTGGAAGGCCATTCACTTCTACTTCTGAGTGCTTATTCCTCAAAACGCTTCCAAGTACTGTGGGAACCAGGATTAAAAGAGGGTCTTTTCCATCTGGGCTGCATTAGGCTGCAAGACAGCCCCTTCTGCAGATGCAGTTTTTGCATAATTCATTGGGCCATTTTAAACCCTAATGTGCATTGCAGTAAGCGATGGAGTGCACTGGAGACAAGTGAAATTATGAGCAATCTCTCGAACATCCAGCTAATTCTCACTTGGGGCTGCTGCTCCATGAATCACTGCGGCTGCACCCACATCTTATCTCCAGTGCCTTCTCACACCTGAAGCGTCCTCATCTTTCTTAGTCCATACTAATAGCCTGAGACGGTCTATTTTTTAAGTTATTATCACAGGGTAGTTTGGGAAAGAAGATTCTACTCCGAGAAGAGAAAGCTTGGCCTGCTTCCAGCTTTACTGTTCTTTGTAAGGGCGTGACAGGCACAGTTGTCCTATAAAAGCAAGAACAGTACCTCAAGTCGCACCTCCATTCCATATGTGGTTATCACTATCCTGTGTCAACACTGCCTTTCAAATTGACACACCTTAATTCAGCCTGCCATGTCACCTCTAGCTGTGCTTTTTAAAGACCAGGTGGCAGGGAAGGGCATCTATCTCTGGGTCCCTACCAATCCCCAACTATCTCTCAAGCTCAACATTTTGTTTTAATCAATTGCAATTTAGGGACATATTTTAGGATGCACTATATGACTATAGAATTTTTTTAAAAAAAAATTGCTGCCTTAAAAATTGTAAATTTAAGGGCTGGGGAGATGGCTCAGTGGATAAGAGCACTGACTGCTCTTCCAGAGGTCCTGAGTTCAATTCCCAGCAACCACATGGTGACTCACAACCATCTGTAATGGGATCTGATGCCCTCTTCTGGTGTGTCTGAAGACAGCTACAGTGTCCTCATATACATAAATTTAAAAAAAAATTGTAAATTTAAGAAAGCAAGCCAAAGCGAGAGCGAGAGCGAGCGAGAGAGAGAGAGAGAGAGAGAGAGAGAGAGAGAGAGAGAATGAATTCGTTCTAAAGTGGTAGAATCGGGGTTGGGGATTTAGCTCAGTGGTAGAGCGCTTGCCTAGGAAGCGCAAGGCCCTGGGTTTGGTCCCCAGCTCCGAAAAAAAGAACCAAAAAAAACAAAACAAAACAAAACAAAACAAAACAAAAAAACAAATAAAGTGGTAGAATCCTTAAGTTTTTTTAAGCACTGAAAACTTGATGAATCAAAAACTACCCATAATAATATCCTAGGCCTTGTGAGTTTTGAGCAAAGAGACTGTGCCCACAATATGGTTGGGATATGGACTGCTAAGCTTACACTAAAATTTCTTAGGCTGAAGAAATGTCTCAGTGGTGAAGAGCAGAGCACTCTCTCTGGAATCATAAGGACCTGAGGTAAAAGCCCCAACACCCATGCAAATAAGCCAGGCCTGGTCTCATGTGTCTGTTAGCCCAGCACTGGAGGACAGAGACGAGTGGAGTCTGGGAGCTTGCTGGCCCGTCGGGCTAGTCAAAATATATAGCTACAGTTCGATGACATCTCACGTCAAAGCAATGAGGTTAAGTGCAATAGAAGTCCTTTCCTGACCTCCCAAAATCCAAGTGTAGGCACATTTACACCTGCCTATTATACACATAAGCATACGTCATATACACATCAAATGAAGTTTTAAATTTAAGTAACACCTCTCATTTTGTCTGACTTATTTCTTTCTAGACATAGGGCTTCACTATGCAGCCTAAACTGGATACCCTTATACCCTCGCCTCAGCCTCCTAGGTCCTAGGATAATATATACTACTACATCCAGCTGCATTTTCTTATTCATATCATTCTCTGGCTCATGGTATAAAGCCATGCTTATAAGCAACATCAATTTCTAGCATACAGTCACGACAGAAGTCATCTCAAAGACCCAACTGGAAGAGCTCAGCTCTGTGTGGGATCCTCACATACACTTAACTCCCAAGGTTGCAGACAGCTAAGAAGCACAATTGGAGTGGTAGGAAAACTGGACACATTATGAGTGAATAAACAGGTAAAAATTTATGTTTACTGTCAACATACAGTTTAACCTGTTATCATCACAACATGTAATTAATATGCAAATATTCTAATTGCTTATGTCCTCGACTTCATTCTGAGACCTTAAATTTTCTTTTGGAATTTTAACTTTTAGCAGAATAACACATTTTACACTCAAGTCACCAAAGATGGCTGATAACTTCCATACTGAGAAGAGCAGCTACATCGTGAGTAGGGGGCTGTAAAGCAGGTTCTCCCTCAGGCAGCCCAGCACATGCAATTGCTACATTTCCTTCTGTTTCTAACAGATCAATCCAAGGCTGTTTATCCACAGAATGTTTGGTTTTCCAGTGAGTCAGGATTTACTAAAAACCTACTTAACATTACCTGAGACAATGATAAGGAGATACATTTTAGATAAAGTAGGCCAAATATTCAGTAAGCAAGACATGTACAACTCCAACATCATATGCTAAGCAGTGGCTGCTATGGAAACAGACCACAGGAGCCACTCGTTCTAGCAAGGATGCTGTTACTGGGGGATGGGGAGATGGCTCAGTGCATAAAAGCACTTGCTACATGGAAATAAGGACATGAGTTGGAGTCTCCAGAAACCATGGGGGAAAAAAATATACAGATATCATCACTCATACCTATAACCAAAACAAGCATTGGGGGAAGTAGATAGGTTGGTCCTCGGGGCCTGTTGGCTAGATAGGACCCATAGCCCAGCCAAAAGGCAAGCTATGGCTTCTAAGACAGGTCTCGCTCAAGATAATAAGGCAGAGAGTGGCAAGGTTAGAGCAGAAAATTACCTCCTTTGGGTCAAAAGAATAAAATCTCTGGCTGGCATGGGCACTAGTTGGGCGTGTTCAATGACAAGAAACCAAAGAGGTTGTGTTTTTTTGGGTTTTTTTTTTTTATATATATTTCTTGTGTTGTTTTGGTTTTTCCTAATATCTTGCTTTTGTTTGTTGTTGTCTATCTAACTGAATGGTCTCCAACTCAAAACAAACTTCCTGCCTCAGGCTCCTGAGGGCTGAGACTACAGATGTGTGTACACCACTGTGCTAGGTGCTTTGGGGCTTTTAACTCTCATTAGGCTATTGGTACTTGGGTTCCTATGGTGCCCTGTGTACATAAATAGATCCTTAGGCCTTTTCTTCAGCTAATCCGTCCATTGTTGAGCATTCTGGCTGAATTAATGAACCTTCAGAGAGGCAGGAAGGGAAGTGTGCTTGTCTCTACAGTCCAGCCGCACCAGGCCTAGGTCACCAGGATCTCGGCCTGCATCTCGCACTTGTTCAATCTCCACCTCCCGTGTCACATCCTCAGGTAACCCAGGGTCCAAGCAACCAGGAACAGTTGCTCCAGGTATCTGCAGAGGGAGCTCAGGGGCTCAGGAAAGAGTTACTGGCTAGAGGATAATTTTAGAATCATTAGCATATACATGAGACTTAAAACTATAGGACTGGGGGGGGGAAAAGAAGCTTAGACACAGAAAACAAATTTACATAGCAGAAAAGAAATCTGCGTGGTGTGGCAGAGGTTCCATGTGTGGAATGGAAATAAAACATCGTCAAGTTAAACACTAGCTCACTTGCTAAGTACACTAAATAAACACAAACATGAAGAGAACAAGGAAGGGGGTGACTCCACACTAATGCTATAAAGAATGTCTACTAGTCAAGCATGGTGGCGAAGGTCTATGGTGGCTGCTACTCAGAAGGCTAAGGCAGGAGGATTGCGTGTCTGAGTTCAGCTTGCACGAGAGAATAAATTTGAGCAGAAGAGCAACTTCTGAATTAAGAAGTAGGAGCTGGGTGGTGGCGGCACACCAGTTAATCCCCAGACTCAGGAGGCAGAGGCAGGGGAAGCTGTGAGTTCAAGGCCAACCTGGTCTACAGAGTGCGTTCTATCTAGGACAGCCCAGGCTACACAGAGAAACCCTGTCTTAGACAAAACAAACCCAAAACAACAGAGAGAAAAGTAGAGACAAGGAAGTTTAGGTAGCTGGGATTGTAGCTCAGGACATGTCAGAGGATATGGGTTCCATCTCCCATCCTAACAAAATAACCTAACACCCTTACTTACGACTAAGTCAAACTCACTTAATATTTAAGGGTGCCAGACAATAAAAACAAATTCCAAGGTAAGGAATGTAAAATTAATAATAAAGATTCTTTGGTGAGGTTATACATTCATGCAAGACATGGCTTGGTCTGTCTACCCTACCTGTCTAGCCCATCTCCCAATTTTATTAACATGTAGCCCTGTGCCAAAGTAAGGAGACAGAGTCAGAGGTCTGGATTTCAGGCTAGCTTCCCCAATACTGCCTGTCCTTAGGCAGGCCCTCACAGCTCTACACACCAGGGTCCCCTCAGCTGGAGAATGAGGACCTTGGAAACAGAACGTTCTCCTCTACTAGCGCTCCCAGCTGTGACTCTCTGCGCTCCAAGTTAGCAACGAAGTGGGAAGCAATTCCACTCCAAACACTCCTTTGAGAATAACCTGGAGAATGTATGCAGCAACTGCTCCTTCTCCACTCTCAGAACACCCCTAAATCCTCAGCCCATCAGCTCACCAGGGTGAAAAGTGTTCCCGAAGTCCTCTTCAGAGAGCAGTAGCTGTGTAGAGCAGGTTTCAAGTCCACCCAGCAATTGTCTATGTTCTGTTTCCCAGGTGACACTGTCATAGTTGCCTACTGTTGCCAATGCCAACACACACACACACACACACACACACACACACACACACACACACACACACACACACACACACACTCTCACACACTCACTCACTGCAATAAATGCCCTTGAAACTCAGCCCCTCCCAAGGCCTCTGCAAGCTGCTGCCCTCCAAGGCATAAGAACCTCTGAACGCTTCTTGCTAGAGGCCAAATGATTAAAAAACCACCATGCATAAATTACTAACTATTCCATGTAAAAGCCTTAAAATATAGTTTTTAAAGGTTTTACTGCAGGTCACAGAAGCAAAGACGGTAACGGCAAGCTGTGCTCTCTAATGTGAGGACTGACGCACATGAATACAGATAAGGCAGAAGATGAAAATGAACAGACAAGGACAGGCTGCTCTTTCAGCAGTGATGGCCTCCCAGTGTGAAAGGCCCATCAGGGCACGGTACCTCCTTCTGAGCCCTTTGGAACAAACACCCAGGGTGCTCCCACACTCTCCTTCTGAAGTGGATGAAGTTTGTCCATTCAGCTCCTTGCCTTAATGTCTGTCCAGTGTGGTTCTGGAGAGAAGTTTTCTCTCTTCCCATGCAGACATCCTTCCAACCAGCCCATGGAAACTACAAGAGTGTCTTCCCATGCGGTAAACACTTCCCCATATAGCAAAGTTGCTATCAAATATTCTCCGAATCACTGCATGAGACTTCTTGGCCATGTATGGTTAACCTGTTCCTTTGTATCGGGAAGATTCATGAGTCCTTTGACTTAGTGAATAGGAACTCTTCATGCGACTGCTGTCATCCCAATACTACTTCGGTTGGTGACTTTGAAACCAATTTGTGGGGCTGCAGAGATGGCTCAGTGGTTAAGAGCACTGACTGCTCTTACAGAGGTCCTGAGTTCAAATCCCAGCAACCACATGGTAGCTCACAACCGTCTGTAATGGGATCTGATGCCCTCTTCTGGTGTGTCTAAACACAGCTACGGTGTACTCATATAATAAATAAATCTAAAAATATGTTTAAAAAAAAGAAATCAATCTGTGCCATGCGTAGTCAGACTCCATCTCAAAAGACAAAGAAATAACACAGAGGCACTCTAGGCTAAATGGGATATGTAAGCAACCACATGCTTAAGTCTGTCTGCTTTTAATTCCAACACATCTCTGTTATTAATAAGAAATTTAATAGCCGAAAATCTTCTGGGGGGGGAGGAAGCTTCTGCCATTCGGCATGTAAAATGTAAATGTTAATTAATTCAGTTTTTATTATTTCCACCGCCCAGTCGCTCTGCTGTCAGAAAGGGAGCCATTGGTGGTTTGCCAAAGACAATGGCCACAATAAACACTAAGAGGCACTTGTACCTGAATTTTAAAGACAAGAAACTGAAATTTGGAGAAATAGAACCCCCTAGACTAGAACGTGCAGACTATAACACATGCCAAGCAGCCTGAGACCTGCCCTTTTTACCTCATGCAGACCTTCCCTTCATCCCCCCCCTTCTCATCGCCTCACATACTATTACCCCACCTCCCCACCCCGGCACCCCCTGGCACATCAAGTCAGTGTAGGACTAAGCTGCATGAGGGGGTGACCGGGAGGAGGGGTGCTTACATTGGGATGTAAAGTAAACAATTAAGTTATTAGGGAAAAACAAGATGCCGGTCCTCAGAAAGAGATTAGAGCTAAAATAACCTGAGAGCCCACTAGCCTGCCCATAGGAGCAACATCACAGCTAGCTATAGAGATGGTCCAGCAAATATGGTTTGATTACCAACGTGTCCAAGGTACGGAAATAGGAAATACTACTGGTCTCACTTCTGACAACAGAGATAAAGGTAACAAAACAAATGAAAAGGAAGCATCAAGTCGTCTGCATCCTTTCTTGCCTTGGCCTCAGAGTCGAGCCCTGAACCCTATCGCACTGTGCAGCTTGCACAGCAGACAACTTGGGTAATGCTCCCAGGAGCGCCCAGGTGTTTGTATCCATGCAAAACCTCTTTGGTGTTCTTCTGACTCCCAGGAAGGAAATGGTGTGACCAATTACCCCCCTTTAGGAGACATGGCATTAGGGCCTAGAGAAAACACATTACTCTTCACCCTTATCGCCAGGGTTATAAAGATGGGCAATAAATACTCTTTTATTGATCATTATTTTCCCTCTGTGAACTTTGACAACCTGGCCCACTGATGCTTGGCCTAGTCCAAAGAACAATTAACAAGTGATACTACGTTATTCTGAAACTGAGTCCCATAATACCTAGGTTCCTTCTTTGTTTAAAAAGCAGAAAAGAGTTGAGAACGCACAGGAAAACCTCAAACCTAGGAACCGGCAAGGAGATCTGGCAGGCAGAGGATTTTACTGGGCTAGAGTGGGCATCAGGTCTTTTTTATTAGCAAACCATCTTTTTCTCTTATAACACGATTCTTGGAACATGAGTGGGTGTTAAGTGCATTAGTCCGACTGTACACAAGAAAGGTACTTCCCAGCATGCCCCAGTCCCTACCAGTTCATTTTGTGCTACCCACCCACCCAGGCCTTCTGGGTAATTCGAAGGGAGCCTACGTTCAAGAAGATTCATACTATGACATTCAAGCACAGATCCTCTATTCCAAACCCATCACCAAGGAGCTAAGAAACTTCTGTGGCAAAGTAGGACTTGCTGGGACAAGAAGACGGCAGAGTAGATGGCACGGGACTCAATTCTGTCCCTTCCTCCCTCATAATAGTGGCATCGCTTTGATTAGGTTATGTGCACTGGATGGATCATGATGACACGCTCACATACAATGGGGACAACTTGGAGTGGTTATTATGATTTTTTTTCTTTTATTCCCAAACCCAGATATACATCTGACAGGAATTGTAGAAAACAGACTTTTCTCAGAGAGACATTCACAAAGGTGAAAATGGTAAAGACAGGATGTAATCAGAAGAACTCTTGTATAAAATAGAATCTAAAAACCCCATTGCATCATTTTTCCTGGGGTCACAGGCAAACTATATAAAACTCTGCCTCAGTTTCCTGCTCTTTGCCAATGTTTAACTCTCCTTCTAACTCCAGAATGAAGGTATATTAGGCAAAGTCATCAGCAAAACTCCTTTATTAAAAATTTCAAACTCTTTGTATAAAATGGGGAAATCAACCAGCATATAAACTTTCCAATATGAAGGTATATACAAATTATTTTTTTTTAAGTTTATTTTTGTGGGAGAGGATGCAGGTGACAGGGATGATATGGACCTCAGAGGACAATTCATCAGGTTGTCAGGCTTGGCACCGAGTACCTACCCTCTGAGCCAACTCACAAAAGCCATCCATCTATTTTCCCAAAAAAAAGAAAACGGCCCTCCTCCCACTTTGGAAAGTTGGTAATTCTACCCTTTCTTAAAATAAAGAGGAGGAGGACCCGTTCAGTAGAAGAACAACTCCAGCTGGTGACAATGTCATTTCAGATAGTGGCATGGCTTTATGACTTTCACAAACTTGACAGACTGGATCAGAAGCAGCGCTTGTCCCAGAAGTCAGAGGTTTCCTGGGGCTGCCATTTGCCTTCTTGAAATGCGGTTTCCTGTGCATCCCTCATTGGGCTGGTCTTCACTGTACAGCACAGTCCAGCCTCCAGCCTCACCCTCCCACGTCCGTCCAAGGACTGTAGATGTGCATGACCATCCACGACTTAATCGTTAACAGATGCTTTTTGCCCAAAATACTTTAAAAAAAAATTAAGACAATATTAAGGCAGGTATTAACCAGACTATAGGGAAGTAAAAATACTTTTGATTTCCAGGTACTCAACAGGGAAATTCTTTATGAAAGGGTTTTCTTCCTCACACATAATGAGCTCCTTAAGGAAGCGTTCAGCAAACCTCAGTTGTCTCGTGGGGTCCTGGCTATTCTCAGATCAAGGTCCGCCAGGCAATGGCAATAGGTACATGGAGGGCAAAAGAAACTGACAGGAACGTCAGGAGCTCCCAGCAGGCTCCTGGCAGAGTACAAGTCTAGTAATATCTACTGGGCTTTTAGCCAAGAAATGGAAGGCGACTGGGCATTCAAACACAGGCCTGGACAAAGGAACTGCAAAAGAAGGAGAGGGAAGATGGCAATGAAACAGGGGACACTGGAAAAGCAAGAGGAGGTGTCAGCAGAGGTACCTTGCCTACTGCCTACCAAACAGAATAAACTTGGCTGCAATTCCAGCATGTGGGCGGCTAAGAGGAACATAGTGAGTTTTAAACTGGGCGAGGCAGTCGAGTGAGGCCAGCTTGGATTATATAGAGAGATAATAAATGAGAAAAATAGATCAAGGATATATACATGCATATAAGATACACACACAGAGAGAGAGAGAGAGAGAGAGAGAGAGAGAGAGAGAGAGAATGGAGAGTGAAGCCAGGCTGACAACGGTCCTCAGTTATCTCCTCTGTAGTACAAACACCCTTGATAATTTGAGTCACTGTACATTTAAGGTTCTCTGGCTATTGCCTGCACTTTCAGAACTAACGTGCAACAGGCTAATTTCTAGTCCCTGGCCCCATTCTAAAGACACAGAAAGGCACATTATCCAAGCCAACCTTCGTTGCAAGGCCCCTGTCTCCTTTTGCTGTAATTCACATTAGAGTGATCTTTTTCCGGAAGACGGCTGTTCCTGCATGAACAGCGTGCAGTGCCAATAGGGTACCTTCAACCAGCAGTTCCCAAACATCAGCTTATCCGCTTAGTCAGCAGAGATGCCATGCCATGGACTTGGCACATTTCACTGTCTTCACAGTCTTTTTTTAAGTCCCTACACCATAATTGCAGTAAGTATGGAGCAGTTTGGTTCCTCAAGTTCCTAGGCTCTTCAGTCTGACATTCCGGACCCCATGAGCTCTGGTCCCACTTCTTACCCATTGGCTCCGGTTTATCTCCCCCCTTTTTTCCTTAAGCACCCCACTCTGGTGCAAAAGAGAACTGCGTGACCCTGCAGACTTCTACCTCAAGAACCCTGTCTGTACAATTGTTAGCCCGGCTCACAACTTCTCGCTTTCCCTAACCCTCTCACCACAAGAATGTCCATCCATCCACCCTCCAAACTTCTACCACTGTGCACTGCCTTTTTCCAAGCTCACCCACAGAACAATCCTAAGAGGGGACTGAGCTTCCTGTAGGAATTGGATAGAAAGTTGCACCCTGAATCACTGAAGCCCAATAGCCCTGCAGTTCACTAAATGCCAAACTCAGAGCAAACCATTTGAATTCTTTGAATATCTACCATTCCCTTACTTGTCAAATGAAAACAACACCGCCTATCTTGCAAGTTGTTAAGAGAATTAGAAATAACTTATGCAATAGTCCAAGTAAGAGTTGAGCACACCTAAATCAAATATCCAAAACCTGAAACACATGTGTTCCCAACGTCTCTCTTTTGGGAGCACTGTATACCTTAGTGATGACCAACCTGTAAGATCTACGCAACCCTTCCCAAATGCAAAATCGTCCTACTCCCAGCCTCAAAGCTGGGATACATTTGGTCTAAAGGATCTCAGCTAAAGAATAGCAGCCTGGATTATCTCGTAATATTCAATAAATTAAGCCAGGCATAGGGGCAAACGCCTGCACAGGGGAAGCAGATCCAGGTGGTTCTCTGTGAACTGGAGTCCAGCCTGGTCTACAGAGGGAGTTCCAGGATAACCAGAGCTACACGGTGAGGACCTGTCTCAAAATATAAAGTAAAATAAAAATGAAGTAAAACGAAGGTCATGATTCAAAAATGAAAACAAAACAACACTGAAACCAACAATGTGACTGCTTCAAGGTCAAGGAGCCTCAGGCTGTGGGACAAGAGTGTACACTTCCTTATTCTCCCATGAGGATTTGTTGCCTGAACTTCTCTATGCTAAGCAGTGAACAAGCGCTTTACAGAGCAAACAGAAAAAATATTTAAAATTATTTGCATCAAGATGTTCACAAAACCAGCTTTAAAGGCAATGGTTTTTTGTTTTTGATTTTTTTTTCTTTTTGACCAGTTGTACTTTTAATACCTCAGTTCTCTACAGGGCACAAGGATTAGCAAAATTAGGCTGGACACATTCAATAACTCTGGGTCTCTGTTACACACAAATGAAACCTGGTTTTTTTGTTTGGTTTTGGTTTGTTTCCTATTTCTTTATGTCACGTTATTTCTTTAGTAATTTGTCTCAATTTTTCCCCTCAGATTTTTGCTCTCAACTCCTTCTAGACTGAAGTAAAGGAATATTTGAATTAAAATTTACCTTAAATCTGAGTCAAGAACGTACCCTAAGAATTTTACTTGTGACCATAATGAGCTTTAATCTGGATATCAGGTATAAAGGGCTTTTCCCCCTTCATCTAAATCAACTTACACAAGTGAAATAAGTGTTTAAAAAAAAAATCTACATCACAGCTTTTTGGATATTTCACTATTTTGACATTTCTATTTTCTCTAGGCAGGCGTTGACAGTCGCTCACACTCATAGTAGATATTAGAGAATTTTGAAAATATCATGGGATCTCACGAATGGGAAATAAACCCTCTAGCTGGAGGCTAAAGGGACACCTATGAAAACAAAGGAGTGGGGTCCCATACTGTGTGGCAACAGCTTTCCCTCATTTCATTGCAGCAAATATTTTATAGTTAAAAGAGAGGTAAATTATCTGGAGTGGGGTACCACTTGCTCTCTGCTTTCTGGCGACAGGAAAATCAGCTAAAGAAGAGATTTATGGACGCCTTCGTTATTTGAAGAATCTTTTATAAACATACTTCATATTTCTTTAAAAGGATCCAAATTCAGCTAAACTGTGTGATGTCATAGGTCGGGCATTCCCACTTTGAGCTCCCCCCGCTGAGCCCTCTGTGGGTTCCCCTCTCTTCTTTAGCTTCTTACAAGGCTTCTAAATGCAACCCCTGGCAACCCCATTTTACCTGAGATAGCTACCCAAACCTATTTAGAAGTATGGTTTCATGGATATGAAAATCGATATTGAATAATAAAAAAATGAAGTTTGTTTTAAAACAATCCTTTGCGTTTAATAAAGAAATGAGTTTGCATAACAGTTAGATGATATTTGGTACTGGGGAATGTAGAGCCTGAGAGCTCTTGGATATTTCGATTTTATAATCATTATACATAGTAAATAATACGAGTGTGCTCAGGATGAGTGCAGAAATTGCTGAAATTTATGTCCTAATCCCAGGATAAAATCCATTTAATAATTTATCAAATTAACAGCTCAGTCATTTTAGTTTTTTAGTTTTTTAAAATTATAGCTTAATAACAACGTCAGTCTCTTCCCTTTCTTGCCTCCAAACCCTTTCACATCCTTCTCCCCAGTCAACTGGAGGCCTCTTTTTTCACTAATAGTTATTGTCTGTGCGTGCGTGCATGCGTGCATGCGTGCGCGTGCGTGTTTCTAAGGATAAACTGTTCAGTATGTACAATGTTACGTGTTTATCTGATTTCAGGATTGTATTGTGGAAAAGCCAAGGCGAGCTCTTCCCTGGAGACCAGCACCTCTCCCAACCTCCACACTCCTCCTCCATTGCTTGTTGTCCTTTGTGTGAGGCTGATGGGCTCATGATTCCGCTTGGCATTTTTGTGGCTGTTGTGCCTTTCTTGTTTGTTTCTTGGTTTGGTTTAGTTTGGAGACAGAGCCTCACTATGTGACTCTCTGGCTGTCCTGGAACTCACTATGCAAACCAAGCTGACCTTAAACTCATGGACATACATCTGTCTCTGCCTCCCAAGTGCTGGGATTAAAGGCGAATGCCATTATCAAACTGGCTATGCTTGTTTTTTAAGTAAACATTTTAACAGAACATAACCCAAAGGTATATTAATTTGATACATACATGCTAAAAAAATGACAGCGGGAAAATATACAAGTATTTGTCCCCCACGGTCAAACCATGACGTTTTTATAAGTCTTTATTCATACGGTATAACGGCTATCCTTCATAACACAACCATATCAAATCCAGGCTGACGTGTTCAGGCAGTGTTGGTGGCTATTGCATAACATGATGTATACAAAGCAAAATGTGTGTGTTGCGTGCATAGAATCAAAGCTGCAGCGAAGCCACGCCAGCAAGCACTCCCAAAACGACAGGCTCCGTACATGTTTGATTTTGAATTCTTAGCCATTCTGCAGTCAAAACCTCTTACTGTTGGCAACGCTTTGCCAACCCTGCCACAGGTAGGAGCTAGACAACCCCTCCCTCTCTATCACCATAACTGCCCATCCATCATAGCCCTCTCCAACAGACAGGTCTTGCCCTCTTTAGGTCCTGGAAACCAGTAATGGCTGGTTCCCACACGTTTCTCGAGCTCGTATGGCCAGGGTTTTAAGCCCCTCTGGATATAAAGCCAACCATTTAGCATCATAGCATTCACAGACTGTACCGTTTTGAGATCTCTGGGGTTGAGTGGAATCTTGAAAACCGCTGAAGAAAGGACTCTGAGCATTAGCATACACACTTACCCAGAGCTAAACGCTCATTTCCCTTCACCTTTGCCATTCCGGAGGGAAATTCAGACAATTGATATATTTGTGTGAGTATAATAGACATTATCTTTCTCACTTTATATAGAATGGAAATAATATAAACTATATATTTCAGCGAGTGCTTGGATGTCGAACAACATAAACAGACTGGTGAACTTTTCGTATCTGATGATAATTAGCTTAGGTTGGCCAAAAATGGTACCTCTTCCTTGAGTGTATGTGCCAACAGGGTCCCAGCACGGAATCCCAGCAACACAGTCACAGCCTTTTTCAACTCAAATCACAATGATGTCTAATTCAGGGGCTAGTGAGATGGCGCGGAGTTTGATCACAGGAACCCACACACACAGGGGAAGGAAAAAAAAAATACCCAAGTCTCAAAGCTGTCTGCTGACCTCCACATGCACTCAGTGCACATGCCTGCCTACACACACACACACACACACACACACACACACACACACACACACACTCTTATGGAGATGTCTAATGTCTAATTCACAATGACTGACCTTCCTCCCTTGACAACTCAAGTTTCCAAAGAGTCTGGCTTGTCAGTTCACTCTCATATCAACTCTCTAGGAAAGCAGGGTAACGGGTGGGCATGGTGTGCACCCTGGATCTTGGCTAGTGCCCCACTGTTAGCTTTTCCTTAGTCCTTGCTTGGTCTGGGCTGCTTCCTGACGTTAGCTACATTACACATCTCCAGTGTAGTGGTAGCTGCCTGAAAGTTCCTTTAATGGCTCTTCTAATCCTGCTGAGCCAATCCCCTATTCAGTCTCCAGTCATACACAATTTTGCTTTCAGAATAATAAAACAATAAATAGTGAATGCCCCCCTTTAGACGTGACTTGTCCATGCCCTATGTCCAAGTGGAATGTGTTATTCCTAACACATCAAGTTCTACATTTCACTCAAAAGCTGGGTCCTGTTAACATCCTCAATGAAACTTTCAGGCTCTTGCCCAAATTGACCCCTGACTTCTCAGATTATTACCAGCAATAGACTCGCAGATATGAGAGGCGCCTTTAGGTCATACTGGTCAAGTCATTTTACTTTACAGAGCAAGGATGTGAGGGATGGGCAGGCAGCATTGGGTCATATGACTGGCTGCCTGCACACAGGCTGCAATTTCCATCTCTTCCCTCCCTGGCCAGTGACACAGGTGACTCAGTTTCTTCATAATATTTATATACCTTGCAAAATAGCCAAACGCTTTTCTCTAAAAATTAAGCGTTTGTATGAATTTTAGAAAGCTTATATGACTGTGCTTTAGAATTACCATCCATTGAGTGCTTTAAAATGGAAATGGTTTCCTTTGTTATAGTGTTTCCATCCTGCATGGAAATTTAATGCAAATGTATGCTTCCTATTTTCCTTGTTAAATCCGCTCTCCCTCCCCCAACTCAAAACCATCTCCAGGTTGCATCTGGTCAAAATAGTATGACCTCTTAAAGCAATCGTTAATGTTTTACAACTTCTTGGATGAAGTCTTTCTATGCTGCCGAAGCCCATCTTGAATGCAAGAACTCGAGTCGTTCTCTCCTGTCTTAGCCTGCTAAGTGCTGGGCCTTCTTCAGACATGTTCCACCAAAGTCAACTTACAAAAAATAGAAAGGAAGGAAGAAGGAAGAAAGAGAAAAGAAAACTCTTTCCTTTTTAAAGATTTAGTTATTTCTGTGCAACTGCTTACAGAAGCCAAAAGAGGGCACCACTTCCCCTGCAGCTAGAGTTAGCATGTGGTTGTGAAACATCTGACTGGGGTGCTGGGAACTGACTGGGGTCCTCTGAAAAGCAGTCTCTGCTCTAAGTGCGGAGACATCTCTCCAGACCCTCTTCACAAATCTTAAATGAGGTACCAAATTAACGTCCTCAACGAAGTCATTTAAACGTGGATGCTTTTAAAAAGATTTACGTATCTATGTATATAGTGTATTATTCCATATGTTATTTAAAATTCAACCAACTGTAGAAATGGGGAGTGTATACAGGCCACAAAACTTCATTTAAGGAAAATACAAGGAAAAAACCTCAACGTTTCTTGCTTAAATTTCACTTTTTGTAAATGTTAGAAACACGAAAAATCAACCAATCTCTCTCCCTCCCTCCTCCTCCCTGTCCTGCTCTGCTCTCACCCTCTTCCTCCCTCCCTCCCTCCCACCTCACACTTCCTCTCTCTCTCTCCTTGCCTCACACCTACCCTTCACTTTGCAATGATGACGATGACCATTCTATGTTGAGCTTCACCCAGCTATGCTCTCCCAGCATTCACGAGACATATCTCATAGCATATCTATAACCTGTCTAAAACTGTCGGTATTTTATTCACGTGAACACTGCTTGCTGAAATCCTCATTACTACAATCTATGAGGAGAATGGAAGCAAACTATTGTATGATGTTGGCCAGACGGGAGACTCACATGAAGATTTATAAGACATGTCCGTGAGGGAAAGGAAGAGGGCTTGGGCTGCTGGCCTGGCTGTCATTAACTGCTTAATTTTAGACACGTCCCCTAACCTCGCTGGCCCACTTCCTTCCTCACCAATCAATGTAGAGATTGTGAACATGGTTATCTGAATATACACCAGCACTCTGCAGTCCTAGGAAACTATAATACATGCACTGAACTATTTTTCCATAAAATGACTAAGTTCCTTGACAAACAAATGTCTTGAATTAACTACAAATCCCTGACGCTCTGACATCAGCTCTGTAGTAAATGTGGCCAATTCTATCAGTAATTCACAAGGTTTATTTTCAGAATCACTCAGGAAATTTTGTTTTGCATTTATTTCTTTCTTTTGTGTGTAGGGTGAGGACTAGAGAGCCACGGTGTACATGGGGAAGTTAGAGGATAGCTTGAAAAAGCTGGGTTTTTTGCCTTCTACCATAAGCCATTTCTTTACTCCTATTCAAAATAAAAATTGACATTATAGGCTAATGCTGTTATTCTCCGTTACTCCCTGGAATGTCATGGCGACAGCCTATTGCTGAAGGTACCACTCAGTGCAGTCACAGAACATGGAAAAATCCACCTGCTGCCAACCTGGACGCTTTATCGCTATGGTTTCGCTCTCCCAGTGCTGAAAGGGTCTCGTACTATTTTCTGTGTATACTTTCTCCGCGGGAGAAGGGTCACCAGTGGTATTACCCAGTTGTGAATCCTGTAAGCTACAGGAATAGCTAGCGTTGAATGATATACCCATGGGCACAATTCTGGCACAGATGTTATGGAAGTAACCAACCGCTCTTTACTTGAAATTAAAGCCCACTCCAAAGGACAAAACTCATTCCTGAGGCCATAACTGAGTCAAAATTACCACACTAGCTAGTTCACGGGCCCTAAGGTGGCTGTTAGTAACACGTGGGTCAAGACTGATCCTTCCTTCAGGATCACAGGTCAGATACCCTGCATATTTATATTATGATTCAGAGCAGTAGCAAAGTTATAGCTATGATGTAGCAATGAAAATAATTTTATGGTTGGGGGTCACCACAACATGAGGAACAGTATTAAAGGGTCACAGCACTAGGAAGGATGAGAACCACTATCCTATGGGGAAAAAAACTAGAACTATTATTCTGATAAATGGCCATAATAATAAACTGCCCCCTCGAAGTCATAAAATAAAATTTAAATTGATGTAAAAGAAGGGACAGAAATGCTGATTTTCTTCGCCATTTGTTTTTTGGAACCCCTGCCCCTTTTTTAAAGTCTACCTCTGCTGCCTATCAAATAACTCCAAATCACCTCCAATCGGGTTTAACAAATCACTTTCCCCCGCCATCAAAACTGAAGGGGCAACTGAGCCGTGTGCAAGAACCGACCCATAAGCAGGTGAGGGAACTACTGTATGACAGGGCTGGAAGAGGAGAGAGTACACTGAGACAACCCCCACCCCCACCCCCTCACACACCCCCATCTCCCACACACGGCCTTGGCTGGCCTAGAACTCACTGAACTAAACAGGCTGTTCCCGAATGTGTAGTACTCTCCCTTCTTCTCCACCTCACGCATCACTGATCAGTTACTTGTTTTAGTATATTTACTGTCAGACTCTAATTCTTTGTCCCTATATTCCAGAAAAGGTTACTGGAAGGGAAGCAAAGAGGGAACTCCTCATATGTATATATGGTCAGAGCTCCTGTGGTCAGCATCCATGAGCACTGAGCATGAGAACTGTGTCTTCTTCCTCCATCATGAAGACTAATGGCCCCATGAACAGTAGAGGGGCCACAGGGCAGACCCCACTCAGACCCACGACTCACAGCAATCAGTGATCAACTAACAGCAATTCAGTTGCTTAGCCATGGAATGTTCATAAACATTTTCAATGAAGGATCAAACTATCCCAACTCAAATATGGACCCCACGATGGCCATGCCCACCCTGTACCCTGCATGCCTTGACACCTTGACAAGTTTCTAAGCCATTGGGAAGCTTACTCACAAAGCACCCCCTTTCCACTCTTCACCTTGGAGGTAAATGCAAACACCCGCTCTATATGTCATGTAACCATGCTCTTTAGAACTCTGGAAAGAAAAATGGCATTTTTAAAAGAAAGAAAAGTAGAATAGCAATTAATATTCAGAATGTGGAGAAAACTCTCTTGTGTACTATATGGATGCAGCACCTGTCAATTAAAGCTGAGTGGCCTGTAGGCAGGAAATAGAAGGTGGGACACCTGATAGGCAGCAAGGATTCTGGGATAGAGGGAGACGGGAGGACGATTTGGTGCCTGGGACCAGAAAGGAGGACACGCATGAAATCTGAGCAGAGGTAACCTGCCACATGTCAGAACTTACATCAGAATAAATGGGATATTAAGTCATGAGACAGGCAGGGAACAGCCAAAGTTTATGGCCTAGGTATTTATAAATATATTCTGAGTCTCAGGGGTCATTATACAGGGAGCCTGGGGCCAGAGGAAAAAAACTCAGATTTTTACACAGCCAACACTGAATTTTGCATCGCGTAACTAAGATTAAAATAAACAAGGCCAGATTTAAAGTAAGAGCTTAAATTTTAAGAGTCCTATACGAAAGATTAAGTTTAAAGAATAAATTGCCTTCCCTGACTCATCTAATCTCCATGAAAATCACGCATGTTTATGGTAATGGGCACCTAGTTAACTAATGTGCCTTTGATTTTGCCAGGCACACCAACTTAACAATTCCATTTCTAAAAAAATTCCTCTAAATCTAAAATCTCTTGCTCAGACTTAGGTGCGCTACTAGAAAATCACCAGAGCTCTTCTAAAATGGAATGTTGATGCTTACAGAGTATTCAGCCATAGACACAGTAACAATGCACGAATGTTTTCCTCAGAATTTTGTTATCAATACGAGTGCTTTGAAAGGCTCTCCAGCTCTCCCCTCAGACACACCCCTCCAGTCCTGTTGTTTGATACTTTTCCTAAAGTCACCTCTTTCTATCATCATTAATCCAAAGATTTGCAGATAGCTCTGCTCCCAGAATTCAATAATCTCATCGCCAACTGGCATTTGAATTTCTATAAGAACATAATTCTGCTCTCGAATCTACAAGTTTAATGTATAAAGTGCAACAACTAAAAAGTAACAAATACCTAACATGGAAGCTTATTCCTGTAATTCCAGCACTTAAGACACTGAGGCAGGAGGACCACAAGGAGTTACACCAATGAGTTATAGTATAACCTGGGCTATGCTATGCTATGCTATGCTATGCTATGCTATGCTATGCTATGCTATGCTATGCTATGCTATGCTATGCTATGCTATACTATACTAGGCAACAGATACCTATCTCAAAAAACATTAAAATGACTTGAGAAATATAAAATTGATGAATATCATTCTTATTAAACAAAACAAACAAAAACCTTATGCCTTTTATTTCTGCCAAGGTATGATACAAGCTGATGTCATAAGATGAAATATGTCCATATCTATGGCAGAACCACTAGACCTCTCAGCTGGATTTCTTTAAAACTGAGCCCCACTGAGCCCTAAGGATCCATGTTCTTCAACACTTGAGCCTCCTCAAGTCTTCGAGCAATGTTTAGAGAAAACATGAAATAAAACTCATCTTATATCGATATATATGTATATATATACAGGTATTATATATGTATATACAGATATATATATATATATATGAATAAGTCCAAATGCATTATTAATCACAGAGTTGCAGTCTCCATTGGTCTCTTTTTTAGAAGTGATCTAACTACTGGCTCAAGAAAAGGTGTTCTTTATGTCTCCTATAGTCGGTCAGTGGAAGATTACTTATCAGATTGTCTTACAAAATGCCAACAGGCTGAAGAAATTCACACAATCACAGTTATCCATCGCTCTGTGCCAGTCTCTTGATTAAACACTGGAAATACAACAGTGGATACAGAATACAAAATCTGGAAATGCAACCATAAAAATATTGTAATTTCTAACAAAAATTAGCTGTAAAGGCCATCTGGGAGGCCAGGGTGGGGACACAGGTCAGTGAGTAGAGGGTTTGTTTGCCATTCAAGAAGCATCCTATTATCCAAGGAATCAAGAGATAGAGGTAGAAGGTCAAGAGTTCAAGGTCATTCTCAGTTACACATCAGGTTTGAGTTCAAGCCCTAATCGTATACATGAGACCCTTTCTCAAAACAGGGGAGTTGGCACCTTAATAGAGCTTGGACAATAGAACAGAACCATAGTTCTCAAAGTTGTCTGTATCCCCACCATGCCAACCTGGGTGTCACTGAAACAAAGGAGCAAAAAGCTGACACCCTGGGACTCAGATTCATTTTTCTTGAATGTGGCTTCAGTTTGGAATTTCTAATTTTGCTCAATTGAAAACTTTGAATTTGGATGTTAAACGTCTCTGTATTCATTGAGCTGCTGTGAAAATGTTTCCAAGTGCTTGAATTTTGCACAAAAAGGCAAACATACTTCTCCACTAACTATACTAGACAAGATAATGGCCCTAGCCCAAAGATCAGCATTACTGTCAGCTGCGGAGAAGTCACCAAATAGCTAGGTGTCCTCTACTAAAACAATTTTAGTTTTAATATTTTCTAGTATGTTTTAAAAACCTGTGATTCAGAGCCGGACAGTGAGAATATCACAATCATGGAGAATCCTGCAGGTGGTAGGATGCATTTGAGTGTTATCTATACTGACTCTACAAATGCACTCCAAAGTATATTTCTTACTAAATCCTTAATGCACATTTCATTTGTCCTAATTTGCCTTTTCTCTAAGAGATGTAACAAAAAATGTTCCAATTAATATTTATTACCCAATCAGTCTATTCTGGTGCCACCTGTCATCTGGACAGTTACTATTCAAAGGAGAAATTGTAGTTGTTATCCATTATTTATATCCTACCAACTTGGTTCCCCCTCCTGGCAAGAATATGAAAAAAAAAATTGTGAGGGAAAATAGCTGGAATGGCAGATTGAAGCCAATTAGGAAAAGTACTCAGGCTTTGAAATGTACTCATTTGGAAAATATTTACTGAGGACCTATTGTGTGCCAGAAAATGTGGATATAATTATAAGCAGGCCAAATAGAATGTCAGATTTACAGTCAAATTGGGACTTGGTGCAACTACTCATGACCCAGTTAGAGGGCTGTTTAGGGAAAGCTGACCTGACAGAGTGACCCTGAACTAGGCTCCACTTTCCTTCGGAACGCACACTGACACAAGTGAGTAAAGAGAATTCTGCCATCACAGGTTGGGGGGCACCGGCATCCTGATCAAATTCCTTTCCATTTCAGCGTTACTCTTTTTCCCCTGCCCTAGTTGCACGTGGTACCGAAACAAGTGACCACAAATGTGGTGGCTGAAGTCAACGGAAACTTGTCATCTCTGTTTGGAGATGGGAAATCAAAAAACAAAATCTGGGGGCAGAGATAAAAATATGAGGAGAGCTGGGCTCCCCCTTCATGGTCCCAAGAGCGTCTTCGTCTCTCAGTGTCTGATGAGGCTAATATTCCCATGGTCAGCTGACTGACCAGGGTGTCTAAGGTCCAAAATCTATTTGAAGAGTTCATCAACCTTTGAAAGACCCCCAAATGTTTACTCCTGGGTTCTTTCATTCATAAAGAATGTGGAGAATTAATTAAAGAGACCTGAAAAGCACCACACAATTAAAGTTGATGTTAAACACAATTAAAACCTTCTTGTTCTCTTTCTCCTCAGGCACAGCCTCACATTCCACTGCAAAACAGTCGCCATGACTCTCACTCATCCACTCCTTTCACTACCCTACCACCTGGATTGAAAAGCCCTGGGAGGAAAAGCCCACAAGTACCAGTTCTCAGGCATGCTATGACAGAAGAGAATACGGACACACACAGAGTCTGGCATGGTAGAATCCTACAGCTAGGTCCCTTCCAGTCTCTAGAACTGGAACAGGACACACAATATTTATTCAGGGGACCCTCTAATCACAACCGCTTCCCACTGACCCCAACAGTAAATCTTGGCTACGACGTCCAAAACCGTTCTTGTATGTATAATAGAAGAGAATGGAGAAACTGAGGTTCCAGTCAAAACCTGGTATGTGTGAGCACGTCAGTCAGATTATGATCCTAGCACATGGGAAGAGGTGGTGGCAGATGCAGAAAGTCATTCTCAACTATACAGCAAGTCTGAGACCTAACTCTGTAAGACCTAACTCCTCCCCATCTCTCTCTCTCTCTTCAGAATTATATTGTAGCTTGGCCATGCTTTCCTGGCCACAAAAGTTCAAAAGAAAGAATGTCAGCCTGACTTGCCTCCCGCTCCAAGAGCCTGGGTAGGGAGTTGCTGTCATCCTAGAATCTGGAAACCCAGAGGACTCTTTGCTGAAAGGTAGTTGCTACCTCATCTTCCAATATTGAGCTCACGTTGGGCTGCGTGTAGATCACAAGCCATTAAAAGGATTTTTATTCAGAACTATTTCTTAACTACTTAAAGGTTTTCTCCAAAATGGGAAATATCCTACATAGAAAATCGATTAAGAAAGGGTGACCCCACAGTTGCTTGTATCCATGAATATCTGCTTTCTTCCCATTCTAGATCTGTGCTACCATTCGCTGGTCACTTTAGTCCTTAGCTTCTCAAGTAAAAACAGGACAGTCACCTCAGACAGAAAGATTGCAGTGGAAAAGCATTTCTACTTGCCAGGGCCATTTATGTCCTTTTACTTAAAAATAAATTTAAAAAAATGCAAGATGAATGGACAAAATAATTTATTTCACTTCTGTGTTGGCTTAAAGCACAATTTAAGAAACAGTAATGCAGAGGCAAATTCCAAATAAGTAATCAGAATCCACTTGACATTAGTTAAGTATCCCAGTTGTAGGGCAAACACTTTTGAGGCAGTTCAAAAACATTAAACATCAAAATCTACCTAATTCTCAAAGATGAGGAGCAAGCTTGGGTTGGGAAGACCACTATCTCCTCTTCCTTCCTCAGGGCCTTACCTTAGGGAGCAGAAGTGCTCAGCAGGTTATGTGTGTGAAAAGTCCATCATGTCCTTTCCACTGTACCTCACCACAGAAGGTCCTTCCAGCCCAGGAAAAAAGGCTACTATACAGTTCTCGTGAAGTTCGTTTTAACTTCCCAGATTTAAACTTCACACTGTTGAGGATGGAGGAATGGCTCAAGAAGTGGATGCTCTTGCCATGTAAGGGTGAGGAGGGCTGAGATCAGATCCCCAGGATCTGCATAAATAAATTCAAGGTGAGTGGACAGGCCCACCTGTAAGCCCAGTGCTTAGAAGACAGGGCAGAGAATGGAAGAAGAGAGCTAGAGAACTAGACAAGCCGAGTCAAGTGAGTTCTGGGTTTGAGTAAGCGGCTGTCCTTCAATACATATGGTGGAGAGCAATGGAAGACATCCAGTATCAACCTCTGTCCTCTAAACATGCATGCATACTTATCCACATACATACATGTGTCCATGCATGCTAACATGTATGTAAATACCACACACACATGAAAACACAAATGACACTGAAATTACAGAATCACAGCACTTTTTTAAAAGAATAGTTGGTGATCTAATACATCCAAAAGATAATTTCATTTTTCAGATTTTCCATCGTTTTTTGAACAAAAGACTTTCCCCATTTCTTCCCACCCCTGAGATTCCACCCAAACAAAGAAAGGATAATCTTGGGAGGTGTGGATGAGAAGGCATCTAACTGGCACAAAGGAGATTAACTGTAGCTGTATTCCAAACAACCTATAATGTTCACTCCTAGCCAAGCTAGGACCCTAACTTGATCATAGAATTGTGCCCATCTCCCTTCCATGTGGCTTTTGGCTAGCATCCTGGTGTAATAGAACCCAGAAAACAAACAAAAAAACAAAGACAAGGGTCTGAACCACCAACCAAAAAACATGCATGGGCTGAGCCTAGGCCTCCCCAAACTTATGTAGCAGATGTGCAGCTTGGTCGTTCTGTGGGTCGTTCTGGAGTGGGGGCTTCCCCAAAAGCTGTCGTCTATCTGTGGAATATGGAATATGCTCTTCTAGCTGGGCTGCTTTGTCTGGCTTCAGTGGGAGATGATGTGCCCAGCCCCAGACACTTAAAATGATGAGAGGGATGGAGATACCCGGGGGGATCCACGTGCTCAGAGGAGAAGGGGAGGGGGGAGGGAGAAAAGACTGTGGGAGGGGGTGACCAGGAAGAGGGCAGTGGGTGGGATGTAAAGTCAATAAATAAAAATTAAAATATAAAAAAAAATGACCAAAAAGAGAATGTCAGAGCCAAGGAACAAACAGTTCTAGAAGGAACAGAAGCAAACCCTCCAAGACCCTCCTGATGTATCCTGGTGATTAAGTGTGCAGAGCAATGGAAACATGGATGTCTGACTCCCAGGTTAGCAACTAATATTCTTAAGACCTGTTACTGAAATCAACCCGAAGTACAAGGAAACTATTCCAAAGGATGAGGCAAATTATCTCACAGTGTCGCCACTCACAGTGATGTCTGCACACACGTGTACAAACACACACACACACACACACACACGCACACATGCACTGGCTGTACACATATGTGCACACACACTGTCTGTATACATGTGCACACACATCCTGGCTATACACTTGCACACACACATACTGGCTCTCTGCATACACAATGGCCGGTGTAAACTTGATGTTGGGACCAGGAAGACAGGAAACAACCTGCTCAAAGATTCTAAGAGTTTATATTCTAGAACAGATAAAATACTAGTCACGTGAGCTGGAAAATAAAGAGACTAAATGGAACGCACACCCATATAAGGCCTGGCTTTTTAAAATTCACACACGTATTGCATTTTTATCAAAGAACGACAATTCCCAAGAAATACGTCACCATCAAAGGACGTCCCTGGATAATCCGATCTCACATTGAGCTCTGCTTCTCTCCTTCTGCTTGTCTTTCATTTTTAGGCTAAACTTGGGAATGGTTTTCTCAGACTTACATACCTCAGGAAAAATGGTATCATTATAGTGCTTGAGATTAAACCTCAGACCGTACACAGCAAAACATAAACCATGCCGCAGTTGTATCTCCACCCAGAAAAGTGTTCATTCTCTAGACTGCAGAGTAAAGGTAGCCAACACAGCACTGCGGTCTATTTGACTGGCCAAACACGGCCCCCTCTGAAAGAAATTAAAGAAAACAAAACTGCCCTTTTCATTAGCCCCGTTTGATTAAAATATCTGACATGAAATAATTTGTGCTGGGTGTTCTAGCATAAGCCTATAGTCCCAGCACTCCAGAGGCAGAAAAACTACAAATCTGAAGTTAACCTGGGCTATGATGTAATGTCTGATGGAGGAAGAAACCCTGTCTGATGGAGGAGGAGGAAGAGAAGAATCTGTCGGCGAATTCACCCAAGCATAAACCAATATGATGTCTTTTATAGTTTTATTAGCGTGACTTATGGGGCAAGGGCCTAGGTAGGAAGACAGAAAGCCCTAATGGATCACAAAGCCAGGAAGCTAGGATAGACACTAGAAATATATGAGGCTATTCTACGTCACAGTTGTCCTAAGAGCTTGCTCCATTTACTTCCAACAACACAGTAAGGAAGAAGCAGGGTGCGCCTTTCCTTGGCACATGGTGAATGCGGTAAACAAGAGCCCCACTAGGAATAAGAAAGGTTGCAGAGAAGGCTGACTGCAGGCCGTTCTCAGTGGAAGACTGTCACACAAAGGAACACCGAGAAAACATGAAGGACGATTACTTTTCTGTCCTTGGCGGTGCTGAAGATTGAAACCAGGGCTCTGTGTGCAAGCAAGGCAGTCCCGTACCACTTGGCTAGACCCTAGCTCTCGACGGTTACTTTTCAAAGTGAGGACTGAAAGAGAGAAGCAGCCCAGGGCCAAGGAGCAGGCCTCTACAGCACGAGACGAGTGAAGGACGGTCAAGTCGAGTTGCAGCGCTTGAAAACAAAGGAAGGCTGGGCAGAAAAAAAAAAAGCAAAAATACAAAACCAAAATAGATTTCAAAAAAATAAACCTAGCTTAGCAACAGCCCCCTGCAGCAGGCCTGAAAGATGAGTCCAGGATGACTCAGATGTCATGAGTGAAGGAGCCAGCAACAGGACTGTTGAGGTCAAGGGGAAGTAGGAAAGGAAATGATACGTGTGGTGCCTTAGCAACGTACACATCCTGACATATCTGTGGTTTCCCTAGAAGAAAATGCCTGCTGAGACATTCTGCATTCTGCAGCTGGGTTAAAATTTAACTGCAAGGGTAACAGTATCTAAGCCGGAGAATCATCTGCGTTAAGATAGCATGTCTAAGAATGTGTGTGGAATAAAAACTAAAAAGCAAAGACAGAAGAAAACAATCGCACGAGTAAAATTACCAAGGAAGTTGTGCCACCAATGACCTGTGTTTCCTTCAGGCTGTTTTCAAATGTTTGATACTGAGAATACCACCTAATGCCACAGCTGAGGATGTCAGAGTGCCGTGTGGTTCCTTACTAACTTCACAGAGGCAAGCACTCAGACAGACAGACACACACATGGTCACTCACCGGCTTCACAGTTGTGCATGCTCACACTGGAATGAGCTCTCTGAGTAGTCACAGCTTTTGGCACTCTTGAGGCCTCCAAGGTCATCAGTGCTTTGCCCCCTGAGGAGTCTCAATATTACTCACAGGTTAGACAGATTGACCGTACGGTAGCCAAACCACAAAGTCACAACACTCGAGCTCAAAACACAAGTTATAACCTAAAGCTTGACCCCGCCCTTCTCTAGTGAAATTTTCCCTATGATAAGTAACAAGCCCTCTTGAATTACAGAAGCTATCGGCACTAAAATGTTTACCATACTAAATATAGCTCTTCACGGCCATAAACCTGTGCACTGTGGACCAGGTACAAGCACTGGGAACTGCTTGTGTTTGCATAGGCTGGTGCCTGGGAGGCTGAAACAGGGCGATCACAAGTTTAAGCAGAACCTTGTACCAAGTCAAAAAGAATTAATAAACTCTTGCACCAAAACAAATCAACGTACCCTGTGTGAGTAGCCTGCTTTTTTTTTTCAATCACTGTGACAAAATATCTGAAGGAAAAAATGAAAAAGAAGAGAGGTTGATTTGGGTCCTTAGTTTCAGAGAGAACTCAGTCTGTTGCGGTGGGAAAAGGTATGGTGGCTGGAGTACATTTCTCCTCTAACAAAAGTATACAGTAGCAGTTTTAATACAAGGTGACAGAAAGAAAAGCAGGTCCCTGTTTAAGAGTTGGCCTAGTGGTTATGAGCAGTGGCTGCTCATTTAGAGGTCCTGGGTAGGAGTCATAACACACACACACACACACACACACACACGCGTAGCTCCAGTTCCAAGGGATCCAATACCCACTCTGACCTGTGCCGAAAAGATGCAGATAAACTAAAAGACAGGCGACAGGTTCTGGATGTAACACTTAAAGACTAGAGGCAGGGTTGGGGATTTAGCTCAGTGGTAGCGCTTGCCTAGCAAGCACAAGGCCCTGGGTTCAGTCCCCAGCTCCAAAGAAAAAAAAAAAAGAAAGAAAGAAAAAGAAAAGACTAGAGGCCATGATCAACATCCACTTGTATGGCCCCACCTCCTAACTTTACCCCTTATAGGGCTCTGTAACTTCCTAAAACAGTGCCACAAGTTAGCGACCAAGTGTTTATACACATGAGCTTCTATGGGCCATTTTAGGTTCAAATCATAGTGGAATGGGCAAGGTCATTGAAATGCAGAACAGAATCAGTTTTTCCTCAAGCTCAGGCTGGAGACAGGGGGCACAGTGTGGTTAAGTGGCAGGATAGACCATGGAACCCGACTAGAGTTTAGAATTCAGCTTTACTCTCCTGACGTGTCACCTCGAGTGAGTTCCTTAAGTCTTGTGCCTTGGTTTTTCCCAAGTCATAACAATGAAAGCTGCGACTATAGTATTACATGGTTAGAGACCGAAGGTTCTGTAGGCTGTCAGGCCATAATCCCCCCAAACATACGGGCAGGTGATAAAAACTTGAAGAAATTAGCGTCATCTGGAGGCCAAGGAGATTCTGGGAAAGTCTCTAACAGGTGCCAGTTTAATTTAATAGGGAGCTTTCAGCCTGGCATTTTCCTGGTGGTGTGGTATAGCCACCCTTATGGTTATTATGCAGCTCATATCACACAGTGGGCACAAACATAGAGACCATTTCAGATCACACAAGACAGCAGCAGGCAAACAGAAGTGACTGAGTGAGGATCAGTAATTAGATACTTTGCAAAATGCCCGCTCGAACGTGACCGTGAACTGGACAAATTGTTAGAGATCACTTGATAGCTTTTCCAAACTCGGCACGGAGAAGATCACTCATTGCTCTCCAACTTCCTCTATTCCTTCACCCTTGACCAATGAAGATGAATACAGATAATTCTACAGTTCCTCAACATTACAATGTCCCAGGAGTAAGAGGCCTAGCTGGGTTCTACATTTTGTCCCTTCATTTGGCCTGTGTCGCATTCTTCTCGCCCCTAGAAAAGGAAGGACATTTTTATATTTATAATCCCAATGAGCTACGAAACATTTTAAAATCCTTATTTTAAAAAGAAATGTCTGCTTGGGTACATGTGTCTACATTTCTATTTTACAGAGCTTATGATAACTAGATTTCCTTCAAGGCCACACAGCTCTGAGCCCAGCTCTGAATGTGTCCTCAGGTCACCTCTCTGAATAATAGAGTCATCCACTATGCGATAAGTACTAATACCCACCGTGCTGATGCCCTACTGAGGACAGTCTACCATTCCGTCTCCCTTAGACATATGGTCATGAGTAACAGAGCTGTTCACCCTAGTCATTACACAAAGCTCTTATGCACACCCATGTGGTCATGAGAGGGGCCTAGAAATGCACCTCCAATCTCAAGTCTGCCAAAGAAGAGTAGTTCCCAGCCAACCACACCACCAGGAAAATGCCAGGGTAACAACAGTTCCCTACCTAATTAAACTGACACCTGCTAGAGGTTTTCCCAGAATCCCCTTGGCTCCCAGAGGATGCTAATTTCTTCAAGGTTCTGTGACTTGCCCATATATTTGGGAGAATTATGGGCTGAGAGCTTCCAGAAACTTCAAGCCTGTAACCATACAAGCATCAGTGCAGAGTTAACGAAGCCACCTCAGTATCCTTCATTCCAAAGCCTGTTCTTCATTCGTACAGCTCACCGCTTGGGCACAACGGTTAGCTACAGATGGCGAGCAGGCATTCTGCTTACAGGCCAAACCCTAGCTTCTCCACACCACACCCTCAGGACTTTTAACTCTGGTTCATAGGTCACGGAGCAACTGTGAATCACCAGTGCCCGGCCTTCCCTGTTTACATGAATAGTAGAAACTGCACCTGTAAACTCTGGAAATGAGGAAGGGCTGAGGCCTCATGGACAGCCAGTTGCTGAAACATGACTATCAGTGTTTCAAAGTGTTTCCTGTCTGTCCGGGCCCAGCGCAGAAAGCCATAGAATCCTCCCTCTAATCTGATACCAAACAAGACATGTCCAGATACCTTAATTCAGGCTTAGAGCTACCACAGAAGGCCTGACATGGAGATACATATTCTCCTACCAGAGCAAAGAGAGCAAGCCCGTGAACCCACTTGCTCTGGCAAGATGAGCTTCACAACAAAACAAAACAATGTAGGTTGTCCTGATACATCTTCTTCTTCATTTGGTGGCCCTCTCTCTCCTTCCTCACAGCACTCACTGAAGTCAACTCCTGCCAGGACAGCACAGGAAAATTTCAGGTGGCATAAATTCATCAGGGAACAAGTGTATTTTTTTTTTTTGACATCTTTGCAATGGGCTATCATGCACCCCGCTCCTCACTTCACTTAGCCTTCATAGCATTTCTAAGATACAGAGAGGTTTAGAGACTTGAGCAAGGTCAGGTAACCAGTGATTGACGGACTAAAGTCACAGCACGATGCCACCTCATAATCCAGGAGAATAATCCATTCTCCCCTCGAATTACAATGCAATTCGGTACAGAAATCCCAGTTCGACAGATTCCAGGGTCTATGATACAGCACGTTAGTATTGTTTAAAGTGGGCAGATGACCATGTAGAGAAACCCCACTGGTCTTCCAGGCTGGCATAAATTGAGCCCGACTTCCCATCCTTGCCTTCCTTCTATTCCAAGGGTCCTGCCCTCTATCTAGGTTAACACCCTCGTCGTTCTCCAACTCAGACCTCCTCTCCTCAGAATGCATCTAGCCCCTTCCCTGAAGGTTTAGTATGCCCAGGTAAACTGACAGGTCCAACATACAAGTTTCTCTTACCCTTAGGGGATAGAAGATGTCTGACATCTGTAACGCCCACAGCATGCCTGATCTATCCTCTGGTACATAAATGTAATCTCCTGCTCTGGAGCACAGACAGGTGACAGAGTTCATCATCTTTGGGAGAAATTGCAAAACTACTTCCAGAACGAAAGAACAAGTGTGCCTGGCATGGAACGGTAAGCCATGGACCTCCCCAACAAACTCAAAGGACTTACAAGGAACAATCTTTAAAAAAAAAAAAGACTTCTCTGGAGAGATGACTCAGTGGTTAAGAGCACCAACTGTTCTTCCAGAGGTCCTGAGTTCAAATCCCAGCAACCACATAGTGGTTCACAACCATCTGTAATGGAATCCAATGCCCTTTTCTGGTGTATCTGATGACAACTACAGTGTACTCATATACGAAATAAATAAATAAATCTTTAAAAAAAAAAAAAAAAGACTTCTTATCACTGACAGTTTTCACTCCCCAGGAGAGGAGCTGCTACCAGTGAAGATGACTCTATCTTTTGGGACTTCATAGACTGACAGAAAGGACCCATCCCCTATAGTATTACTGTCTAATAGACAAATGGGTGGTTTTTCTCTCTGGCTTTTTGAGAATCTAAGTGTACACATGAACTCGCAGGCATGTGCATGTGTGAAGGGCAAATGTTGACATCAGATGCCTTCCTCAAGTACTCTCCACCTTGGGTTTTGAGACAGGATCTCTCACTGAACCTGGAGCTCACCCTGTGGACTATTCTTGCTGGCCCAGGAATCTCAAGGCTCCTGTATCTGGCTCCCAATATTGGGATTATAAGCACACAATGTCATGCTTTTTGTAGGAGTCTAAACTCAGGTCCACCATGCTTTATACGGCAAACACTTTCTCCACTGAGCCATCCGCTTGGCCCTCTGAATCATTTATTAATATACAAATGTTCTTCAACTCTTTGGACTTTATTGAACGAGCTGAACCAACAGGGCGATCTTCAGTCCTTAGAGGAACAAATGGCTGCTAACAGTAAGAATCACAGCTGAGTATTCCTCTGAAGCCTGTGGAAAGGCAGATCTCACAGAGGAACAGGGCTCTCCTTGAAGATGGCGACATGGGCACGTGCTGTGGTTGCCTTTAGAAACCTCAGCAGCGTACTTCCCTTGGGATACAGGCATGAAGATCTACTCACATATTACAGCTTCTCACTAAACATTCTCCTGATTAAAATTCAGAAATGACTCGTGTGCAAGGTCTGTACAGATGGTCACCTGAGAGGGTAGAAACACCTCCGTTTCTCCCTTCAGCGGATCACACATGTGCTGTTCCTAAGGACCAGAAAATACATTCTTTTTATACTACCCCAGCTTCTAGCACGCAGGCTTGGGGGACTTCCATTCTGAATCTTACAACTGCAAAGCAGATAACACATCCAGTTTTAAAAGGAGGCAGGTTTGTTCCTGTCTTAACTAGTCACATGAATTTTAATTGAGTCTAATGTCAATAATGAATAGACATGCAAGTGCTTTAGAGAACCCGACCATTTACAGTATTGTATTCATTACAAAGTCAACATAAATACTCTGGTCAAGGACGCATATAGACATGGTTGGCATGGAATTTGTAAAAAGGTTCCTATTGTTTATTCACAACACTATTATCTTCATATACATGCCAGGCCTAAAGAGGTTCAGCCCATGAAGATCAATACCTCTGCCTCTAAACTAAATATATGCTAATCACATATATGCCTTCAAATCTTATACTTTAAGGAACTCTTCAGCAAGTGATATGGGTGAAAGAGTAATGGGACATTATACCCTGATCTCAAACCATTTAGCACTATGTACTACGTGTAGATGCTTCTTCAAAGGCAGAATGACGGATATTCCCAGCACAACAGAACATGGCGATCCACACAGCAAAGACGCAGCCTACTGTGGAATCCACAAGCACAGCTTTAGAATCTATAGAATAGGCTTACTTTCAAACAAAGAATTTTTTTTCCTGATTTACATTCTCCCAAGACATAATACAAATATCCAGAGGTATAAATATTCACTTTGAAAATACTCATACACAGAGGATATATATCAAAAACACACCGTTGTAAAGATTTGTGGCATTTCATATTCCTTTCAAAAGGAAGATGAATGTGTGATGTGTGTGATACTACAATTTCATGAGCCTAACAACATATGTCACAATCTAAAAGATTCATGGAGAAGCAAATAAATTACATATGCTTGCACGGTATTTGGAAGTTTTCTGTAAATTCCTGAAATTGTAAATTCAATGCTACTGACGTTTTATTCAACAAAGATGATTTCTGAGTTATTTTTTTTGTAAGTCTGGTTTTGTGCAAAATCACCACGAAAAAAATGGCTACCCCTCTCGTTTAACATTTTAAGGCATCCGTTTGATACTCTAGCTAATAGTATAATGTGTGCTATGCTACTATACAGAGATATTACAATCTAACTGGTTACTCAATCATGTGGAAGATGTGCAAGAGGGAAGGAAACGACTGATCCAATGCTATAAACACAGAGCATGCTTTGTGTAGACTTGGTCCTAGATAAAAGGCTGTGCAGACTTTGGCCCAAACTCTTATTGGGATGGGGCCCTCAGAAGACTGGGGAACTCGCACTTTATGATCCAGGAAATAGGAAATAGTGGTAGATAATAGTGAATCAGGCAGACCAGTATTGTTGCTCTCCCCATGGCAAGACCTCTCTTGACCTTAGAGGAATTCTGTTACTGTTGACAGTTTTCAAAGCAGAATTTTCTTAACGAAGCACACCATTTCAATCATATTTCATTATGCATTGGCTATAACAATTTCAGGAGGAAATTTAATTCTCCAAGCATTAAAACGTTATAGTCAAAGGATCATAAGAAAAAAGTTTTAGAAGACCCACATTGAATGTCAGTAATAGTAAGTAAATATAATATAATTAATATAATATATAAAATGTAAGAAAGCATTCCAAAGAGCTGTTTCCCAGGATATAGATCTAGAAAGCACATGGGGGCCTGAATGTGAGCTACACACATGTAACACCTGATAGGCGTATGGCTGATTCTTCTCCATGTAAGTACATCATCCTCCCAGTCTCAGAAGGTGAAGTTCTCAGAAGGTTGCTGAGCGGTGACATACACCCGATGCTACAGCCATGTTCTCTAGTAACTGCTCGACCTCTATTCCTCGTCTGCCCAAGGTCAAGGTATGTTCTCCTGTACCCATGCTACATCTATTAGCAGACACATCTCGGGCACAGTGGCTCTGTGACCACCAGGGCCTGGCCTGTGACTACCTTAGTGCTGATGTGGTTAACACCTTTAAATGGACTTAACTGTCCCTCCTCACCACAATTGTCCCCCTCTTCCACCCTACTGACTATTGTTTCATTCTAGACCCTAAAGCCCAGAAATTTCATCCTCCTTTAAACTGAGGTCTTTGGGCAAGGATAAGGACTTGGAAGTCTATAGACATTTCTGTCAACCTTATTTTTACATTGTGAAATATTTGCAAAAATGCGTGCCTCCTTCCTTTCTTCTCCCAAGGAAAACAGGCTCTCTCAGGGGACTGAGGCCTCACTCAGCAGACCCATTTTCAAAGTGATTACACTAAAGTTGGGTTCCACATAACATACAGGTCATTTTCTTTCTTCCCTGGCCCTCCTATCCTGACTACACTGGGTCTACAGACTTCTGTTTTGAACAAACTTTCAAAGCAAACTATGTTCCTAAGTATGGAGGAATGGTATACAGCCAAGGAGCCTCAGCAGTGTCAAATTTTAGCCTAATTTGAAAGCTTGCTGACATCTCTTAGAGAACTCACCCCAGTAATGGTCATCTATGAATGGAACAGTCTGAACGGACACAAAACTCTATTATACCTAAGATGTACAATTTGTGGCAGCAGGGACTTTTTAGAAGCATGTCATGCAGGGACACCTTGGCCTGGAAATCAACTATTTATACACACGTCTAGCTTTGGGACCAAGAAAAAGCTGGTTCACTTAACTTCGGTTTGCTTGCTGACAAATTTCTAATTACTTAGCCTAAAAATGGCGTTGCCTCTGAAAGAGCCGCAGTGTGCCCGTCACCTGGTTAACATTTGTAAAACTGGAGTCTAAAGACTGAGAGGCTGAGTGAGGCTGAGTGACCGGTAAGCAGGCCACGTGCCCCAGACAGCCCTCACTCGCCACTTTCTTAAGCACCTTCAGTAATTCAACCAAAAGAACCCACCAAGTAGATGGTTTTATATTGAGATCTCTGCGTCTGTGGTAGGCTATGGTTTTCATGTCCTTACCATGCCACTCCTACCCCAATGACCCTCCTACCCACTTAAATACTTAAATGATTTAATCAGTTTACATGGAGCCTCTGGGGGAACTCTAAATTCACAGACAGGGAGAGGGCCCACTCAAACGGTCAACGGAAAAACTTTTATTTAGTGCCAGGCCACTGAGACAACTGGGATGTTGGGGAAGACCTGGAGATACTGGGAAACCACTGTGGTCTTAAACTCTTTCTCCCAAAGCTTAGGGAAAATCTACTTATTTGTCTTTAAAGACAAATGAATGGTGGCAAGGCATTTTATTACTGTGATCTTGTCAACCTTGGAAGAGTTCCCAGTTCATAAAGGCTACAGATGGAGAGGCCCCCAGCTGGGGTTGTCTCCTCCGCTCCATCTACAGAAGCCCAGATTTCTGCCTGTATTTCTGCAGTCCCCACACACTTCTTATCTTAAGACTTCTGGACAACCCACATCACACCTGCCGCAGGTAACATCTTCCCCAAAACCTGCGGCCCTGATGCCATTTGAACACAAAACTTGCCAATGTCACTTATACTATGGCTACATGATCAGACTTCAAACCAGAGCTTATTTATAACCACCAGTTGTTTGCTTGTTCGCTAAGAGTGCTAATTATAGGGATTAAAGAAAGTCCATTCTAAAGTTTGTAGGAACACAGAACATGCTCGACAAATATTTGTTTTGCTTTTCCTTTACCATACCATTCACCCCAGTTACACGAACAACCGACCACAAAACACCGGGAACACCTTAAGGCTACATAAATTACTTATTAAATGGCAGAATTGGGGGGAAAAAAAAATCACGACTCAACCAGTTTAAATAACATCTTGGTGTCTGAGAGTTGCTGAAGTGATTTCCCCAAATGGGTACTTGGCCATCAACAAGTTGTCCCGGATCCAGATTGGCAACACTTCTTCAAAATATTAAAAGCAAGAAAGCAGAGCCTTTATTAGAAAAGGAATATAAATCAGCTAGAATTCAAACATTTCGCTGTTCTCAAACTCACGCTGTATATGCTTCCAACATAGCTCTCGCAGTTCACAAATGTTGGAAGTAAAACTATTCTTAGGAATGGCAGTGGTGACCGTCCCGACAGCCAGTTTCCCGGGACTTACCCAAACAATAGAGCTTCAGGCAGGTGGCTCGACTAATGTGAACTTTGTCATTATAAATAAGATAACTTATGTGTCTTTGTCATATTAAATGACGTAAAACAGCTGTGGTCCTTACGAAGCTCTACGGTCTAGAAGGAACCGCAGTGACTAAGTCTGTCCAATTCTTCAAAGTAGCCAAACACATAGCATGCATACCCAAGACAGAAATGAGTTTTCCTAAAGCAAAATTTGCCACCAATGCCCAATGCAATGGACAAACCACCACGGTGGGACGGAGAACTGTTACAACTCTACTAAGTGAAATCCAACCGGTAAGGCCAGGTGGTGTATCTGTGCTTGGCCAGGTCAGAGCTCCCCTCACTGATGCCCTGACCCAATGCTACAACTGTCCTGTCCTTGGTCCTTCTCCACATAGATATGTAAATTACTTTGTATCTTCAGTTTGGGACTGCCGCTGCTTACGGTAGGACTTAGTACATATATTTAAATCATTTATCTATAGAAATGACAGTGTACTTTGTTAGATCGTGCAATTTAGAAAAAACACTTTTTTTTGAGGTCATCCAGAGACTGCCCCACCTGGGGATCCACCCAATATGCAGGCACCAAACCCAGTCACTATTGCTGATGCCAAGAAGAGCTTGCTGACAGGAGCCAGATATGGGTGATACAGATGAGGATGGTTGCAGCTAACCATTGGTCTGAACAAGGGGACTCCAATGGAGGAGTTAGAGAAAAGACTGAAGGAACTGAAGGGGTTTGCAACACTATAGGAAGAACAACAATATCAACCAACCAGACTCCCCCCACCCCCCGCCGCCCCAGAGCTCCCAGGGACTAAACCACCAACCAATGAATACACATAGAGGAACCCATGGCTCCAGCCACATATGTAGCAGAGGATGGTATTGTCCATCATCAATAGGAGGAAAAGCCCTTTGTCCTGTGAAGGCTCATTTCCCCAATGTAGGGTAATGCCAGGGTATTGAGGTTGGAGTGGGTGGGTGGGAGTGGGAACATCTTCATAGAAACAGGGGAAGGGGGAAGAAGGTATGTGGGAGAGGGAAAGGAGATAACATTTGATATGTAAATACATAAAATATCCAAGAAAAATAAAATTAAAAAAATACTTTTTTAAAAAACAGGTTTTTTTATGAATACTTTTTCTTTAAAGATTTTATTTATTTACTTTATGTATCTAAGTACACTGTCGCTGTCTTCAGACACACCAGAAAAGGGCATCAGATCCCATTACAGACGGTTGTGAGCCACCATGTGGTTGCTGAGAATTGAACTCAGGACCTCTAGGAAGAGCAATCAGTGCTCTAACCACTGAGCCATTGCTCCAGCCCTAAAAAGTTTTCTTATTTCTCACTGTCATATTAGGTTTTCGGATATAAAGGGAAATTTTGCCTATAAAAATACTAGGTGGGTCATTTTGCTTTGTTTGCTGAAAGACATATACTAACGGAACTTTTTCTTTTGTGGGGGGTTCACCCCAGCTATTCCTAGCAGACTATGTCAAGTGTACACTCAACCCCATTGCTTCCGCTTTCCAAATGCTCAGAGGTCAAGAGTGCAGTGCGTGCAAAGCTGAAACTTAAATATCTTTACCGTGACCACACACTTCAGGAAGCAGAAGCAGGCTACAGAGTGAGTTCTAGGCCAGCTAGGGCTGCATAGTTACAGTCTCCAAGTTGGGGATGAGGGAAGGCGGGTAGAGGAGCACAATGGACATCAGAAGAACTGAACACTTCTGTTGACGCACTATTATAAAAGAACGCAAAGTAGCTGACTGATCCCAAGTATACAGTATTTAACACTCTTCTGCACATAAGCTGAAAACGATATTTTTAATTCTTACAAATTACATGCCCTAGAATTAGCATCAAGTGTTTCACAAAACACGGGCTCCTTTGACAAATTTAGAATATGCTACTTGCTACAATTTTTTTCTTCTATCTTTTTGAGCCCTAAAATACTACCTGGATAGTATATACTACAAGAAGTGTCGCCTAACAACAGTCAAGTGTTGCTTACCCTCAAACATCAGACCACAAAATCCTTTTTAATAGGAGGTTTATGGACAGGACTCCACAGGCAGTTTGGGAAACAAGAACCTCATACTAATTCATGCAAGAAATTGTGCTTTAAGAGGATAGACAAAGGGCTTTTCTCCCCTGAGGGGAAGTACATAGCAATTGAGTGTGTCTTTTGTTCGAGGTGGCATGCCTGGGCTTCTTCCTCAAACATCAGCCTTCAGACTCATCTTAAAAATGAGTCAGTGGCCGGGTGGGATGGTTCAGTGGTGAGAGCACTTGTAGTGCAGGCCTCATGGGCTGTGGTCAGTCCTCAAAACCCGTGTAATCGTAGTGGAAGGGAAGAATTCAGAACCCCACAATGCTATTCTCTAACCTCACCCAGGCTCTGTGAACCACATGGCCCTGCAAACATGATGATAATAACAACGGCAATAAAAGCTTTTGAAATTTTTTAAAAAAGAGAATTAGCCTCTTCCCATTCCTGCAAGGCAGAGGTCCCAGGAATTCCTAATCTATAGTGTAAGAAATAAAAAAAAGTTTAAAAAATTTTTCTCTAAATTGATCTAACAAAGTGCATAGTCATTTCTATAGACAAGTGATTTAAATATTTGCACTAAGTTCCACCCTAAACAAGGGCAGTCCTAAACTGAAGATGCAAATCATTTTAAAGAAATATAAATATCTCTTCTCTTAAAGTACTGGGGGGAAGGGGGTTTGTTCGTTTTAATTCCTAGTAGGGAGTGTCAGTAACGCCTGTAATCCCAGCACTTAGGAGGCAGACTGGCTGATCTCCGAGTTCAAGGCCAGCCTGGTCTACCAAGAGAATTCCAGGACGGCCAGAACTATGCAGAGAAACCTTGCCTTGAAAACAAAAAAGCAAACAAACAAAACAAAAAAATTCCTTATTTAGATAAAAACTCCCACTGCAGAGTTGAAAGCTTTTTTTCCTCATTGGGTGGTATTTTTCCTCCTTGTAACGAAGTATGGCTTCCAAGGAAGGAGAAGTAAGTACAGCATCATAAGCTAAGCAGATAAAGGAGAAAATTAGAACACGGGGGTTAAGTGCGGAGGGGAGGACGGAGCACGGAACACAGGGATAGCCAGCACTGAGGCCTTTTAAAAAGCCATACTGACACCTACCTCCGAAGATATATACATACATACAAGGAATTTAATGGCGTTACCACATAGTGACGGAGACGAGACCTCAGCCGGACATTTTTATTTTACCAAACAAAACTCCCAGTTCAAGAACAGATTACATTTTCTGAGTCTTTAGGAAAAGGCGTCTTTTAGGCAAACATACCCAAATCACGAGCCATAGCCAGTGCTGATTACGATACTCAGCTCAAGAGTAAGATTCTATTGCTAAAGACACCACGTGCTTATTTAGGACAAAAAGCATGAAGCAATCCAGCTGATGCTCAACTTGAAGCATCCGCCCTACTGGCTAGTGCTGAAAAGGAGTTGTACAGGCTACCAGGAGAAAAGACAGTCGTCCCTCTCATCGGGCTTCGAACTTTATTGTTGAGGTTACACTCCAGTACCGCCTCCCAGCCGCGAGCTCCCCGAAATAAGACTTAGACCCAGACCAGAACGAGAGCTGGCCTACCACCGTCTAGCTTTCCTGCTGTAGAACATATCAGAAGGTTTCATGACAGCCAAAAACAGTGCCACTAGCCTGAAACCAAGTGTTCAAATGCTTAAGCCTGTGGGGGACATTTCACACGCAAGTCGTATATACAGCATCCTCATGTTTTTAGTTTACAGCTTTTACTGAGACCCAAATTTGAGGTCAACGTGCTTTTTATCATGTATCATGTCATTCCAGGCTGTTATCTTTTCAAGTCAGGGTTTATCTGTTTAACACATACAAGGTGGCCTGGAATTCCCAGTGCAACTGAGGCTTCCCTCAAACCTGTGGCCATCCTCTGTCTCCCAAGAACTGGGATCAGTGACACATGACACCCGGCTCTGTGTACCAATTCTTAAGGGCAGAACCTAAGTCAAGAAGAAATGGGACTCAGGGGCTGGAGAGACTGTTCAGCAGTTGTGAGTTCTTGCTATTATTCCAAGGATTCATGTTTTATTCCCAATACCCATATTAGAAGACTCAAAACTATCTGTAACCTAAGTTACAAAAGACTGAACACTCTTCTTCCTCCACAGGAATCTACACAATATATGTATACACACACACACACACAGACACACACACACATATGTACTCATACACATATGTACACACACACGTGCACACACATGCACGCACCCACATACACACACACATATATACTCATACACATATTTATACACACACACACACACACACACACACACACATGATGCCCAACCCTTACAAATAAAAATAAATATAAAAAACATGGGAAGTAAAGGATTTTATATAATTACCTAGTCACATCTACATATACACCTATGCAACTCCACAATACAGAGTAATTCGGAATGCTACAATTCAAAACAATTTAATTTAGAAACGTGAGTACAATACCTGTCCTTGTCCTCAATTATCAATGACAATGAGTTTTAAAAAGTAAAATACTATACACATTTACATCTACCGTCACTGAAATCATTTTTATTGGCTGACACGTGACACCTTTTGACTGTATTATTTGAACAGAGAGAAATCAACAGGCACACATGAGTAACCCTAGTGAAGCATTAATTATAAAACACATTAATCAAGTTACATGTTTCTAGACCACCTATAAATAGCCTGTTCCTTTCAACTTCCTGCAGCCAACTTGGCTTTCCTTATCTTAGCCAAACTGAACTTCAATTACTCAGCCAAAGTTCTTTGAAATTTAGATACTTTAAAAGAGGTATTCTAAAAACATGGCTCTAGAATATGTCTGAATTTCATTGCAACCTTGTTTAAATCAGGGAGTCTTATATTTATTTTCCTATAGACCAGTGTTTCTCAACCTGTGGATTGAAACCACACCCCTTTGGAGGCTGTATATCAGATACCCTGCATATCAGATATTTACAAGGCATTCATAACAATAACAAAGTTACAGTTATGAAGTAGTAACAAAATGATTTTATGATTGGGGTCACCACAACATGAGGAACTGTATTAAAGGGTCATAGCATTAAGAATATTGAGAACCGAGCTGGAGAGATGGCTCAGTGGTTAAGAGCACTGACTGCTCTTCCAGAGGTCCTGAGTTCAAATCCCAGCAACCACATGGTGGCTCACAACCATCTGTAATAAGATCTGATTCCCTCTCCTGGTGTGTCTGAAGACAGTTACAGTGTACTCATATATAATAAATAAATAAATCTTTAAAAAAATAAAATAAAAAAAGAATATTGAGAACCACTATTATAGAATCATTACTTTTAAAAATTTGAATAACGTCAGACTTAAGATACTCTCTACTTACATGACTTTAAAGAATTTTTTGAGTTGTCTAAACCTTATCCCAGGCAAACCCAAACTTTATGTTGTTCGTTCATATATAACACCTATTATTTTCCACCATGTGGTATATGATGTCATTGGCTTTCAGAGAAGATACATTAACTCTCCAATCAAATCTCAAACTTCTTATTAATATAAATCCAAAGCTTATCTTACAGTTGCAGGTTAGTGTACGTATGGGAGCGACTTTGTTTTATGGTCACATGTTGTAAGTGTGAGTCCATACATGCCCCAGTACATGGGTAGGTCTTGTACTGTTCCCTGCTGTGTATAGCACACTGGCTGTCCATAACCTTCTGGGGTTTGCCTCACTGTCCATCTCCCATCTCATTGGGATTGCTCTGTCCCAGGCTTTCGGCGGGTTCTGTGGATCCAAACTCAAACCGTGCTTACTCAGTAAGTCCTTACCCACTGAGCCATCTCCCCAGCCCTTCCATCCTAGTTGTTTCACAGCCTGAGGTAAAGTACGTCTTACTTTACTCAAGTACTCCATACCAGTTCAAAACTGATTCGACTAGGATCACCGAGAACACAGATTAATCTCCACCTTTCTGACTCTTCCAAAACAAATGACAAGGGCCAGCGGGACCACTCAGCTTACGACCAAGGCTGAAGTCCTAAGTCCTATTCTGGGTACCCGCTGGGTGGAAGAAATGAATTTACTCAGAAAACTCATCCTCTGCTCTCTACACGCACACCATGGCACCCGTGCACATTCACACACAGACACACAGATGATCACTTCTCAGCCTTTTAGCTAAGATCAAGGGTAGATACATAGATGATAGATGGAAGATATATGATAGATAGATAGATAGATAGATAGATAGATAGATAGATAGATAGATAGATAGATAGATAGATGAAAGAGGGAGAGACAGACAGAGAAAAAAAGACAGAGAAAGAGAGAGGGGAGAGAATTCTTGAAGTGTTAAAAGGAAGGCCAGGCATATTACTACATGCTTTCAACTCTAGCACTAGGGAAGGAGAAACAGGAGAGAGACTCTGTGAGTTCAAGGCCAAGCTAGCCTACATAGTGAGTAACGGATCACGGGACTACACAGTGAGACCCTGTCTTTTTAAAAAAAAAACCATGGTTTTAAGAAACTAGCAAGTGTAAACAGGCACATGATCCCTAATGAAAATGCATACATGTGTAGGAGACCTGTGACGTGTGTAGGGGACCTGGAAAGACAGCTATCGGAGTCATGCCAAGGTCCCTTATGCTTTGGAAAGGATATTATATTTAGAAAATCTAAACTAAACACATACACAAAAAGATAAGGAAAACATTTACTTTTCCTTTACAGAAAGTCAGAGAGCAAAGAACAGTTAAGTAAGTATATGCTGAACAGTAACCACCAAGTAGGGTTGACGATTTTATTTGGGTTCAGAAAGTTGAGTCCCAAATTCAATAGGAAATTAGAACATGTCTCTCCGAGCAGCAGTGCTACAGATAAGTGCTATTTTCTGCCTAATAAAAAGGAACCTATTAACCATGAGGCGGAACTGGGTGACTTCAGGATCCGCAGAACGTCTACAGGTCACGTGCTTTCTTTTCCCCTATGGAAAACGGCCTTTGCATTTTTACGTGGCTCTCCTGGCTCGGACCTCCAGCTGTCTGACTTCACTCCGTCCTCCCAGCTGCTTGCCCTATTCCCTCTGAGTTGGGAGCAAAGCAGCCTGTTCTTGTGGACATTTTAGAAGCGGGAGTTTGCAGATCACGTAAAGTTTGGGTGCAGGAAAACGTCTGAGAACGGACTAGGAAGACACTTTCCAAATCTACAGCCTAGTGTATAGCAGACTGCTGAAGAAAATACACTATGAATCACACAGGGAGAAGTGGTAATGTGTTTACAGATTCCACACTGGAAGGTCGGCGGACATGAGTCAGTTCTGTCCTTCCATCATGTGGGAAGGGTCCCAGGAATGCAGGGTCCCGGGTCCCAGGAATGCCACTCAGGCCATCAGCTGGGCAGCGGTTAGACTGACAGTGAATGCCTTTATCCTGTGGGCCATCTCTCCAGGTCATGTTTTCACACCTTTTTGTTAAAAGGGCATATCTGTGGGTATCCGTTCCAGGAAGCATTCATTACTTCCTGTTTCTGAGTTTAGCAGCTGTTCATTAAATATATACATATGTTTTAAGGGCAAAAAAAAAGAAGTATAAAATGATTCTTTTCTTAAGTACTTAGCTCCAGAGTGATGTACCCACAAGGACTCAGGCCATGCACAGTCAGGCTTTTCCTGGAGGCTCATGAACAAACAGCTTTCCTTGCTGCCCTAGAGAGCTTCCTAGTTTATTAAAGATGACTAATGATTTATGAGTTTACATGCTCCAAAAGTAAAAAAGAAACAAAGCCCGCTCAAAGCACTTACTCAAATTAACTTTTGATACTGTGAACCACCCCCCCACTTAAGACACTTTTTGTGCATTCTTTATAGTTCTTAAAACAGGTAATCCGACTTATTCCAAAAACGCTTTTTAAGATAAAAAAATGTTATCCTGTAAAAGGGTGAAAGCAAACATTCATTTCTGAAATTATTAACACATTAATCTCTCAAAAGGGCTTTCCAGTACTTTTCCAAGTGCGTTCTCTTAGAAAAGATGCTAGACCCTTCCTATGGGAACCTGTTCTCTCCTCAGGCTCTCCCCTCTAAAATGACCCGGAATGACCCCATAGCCCATTGCCTGGGAACTCGCTTTGACTTAGTTGGGCTAAATGGGTAATAGAGCTCGCTATAAGCACGAAGAGCTGAGTTTGGATTCCAGCACTAGGCACAAAATTGGGCGTAGCCACTCACATGACTCTAACTCTCTCTCCCCCACATGCCTTTAATTCCAGCCCTGGGCTTGATAAAGACAGAAAGGCTAGTGGGGCTTTCTGACCACAAACTCAGGTCTAGGTTTAATGAGAGACTCTGTCCCAAAGGAATATGGTAGAGAGGATAATGCAGGACACCTAACATGCCCCGCCCCCGCCCCCGGCTTCCCTACTCACACCTCCCTGTACACACACACTGTACATTCAGTTCTCTGTCCCTCTGTCTCTGTCTCTCTCTGTCTCTCTCTCTCACCATATATATGCATAAAAATTGGATGAGATGGGCAAATACAATCCTAATTTAAATGTTTGATTAAAAACATGGTTTATTCAGTTAGCTCTAAGACACAAGGTGATAGAAAGACACCACTGAAGCACCATCGGTGTCATGGGGAATGGTCTTGAAGAAAGAACAAGCCTGGGGTTGGGGATTTAGCTCAGTGGTAGAGCGCTTGCCTAGCAAGCGCAAGGCCCTGGGTTCGGTCCCCAGTCCAAAAAAAGAAAAAAAAAAAAAAAAAAAAAAAAAAAAAAAAAAGAAAGAACAAGCCTGTCACAAGTGATACCACATGACCAGTCACTGAACAAAAAAAGAGATTGAGTCCTTTCCCTGTGACCGAGATCCCTGGTATATGATAAACCCCACTTCCCCTATAGAAATATATTCTTCTCTACCCCAAAGCAGCTCTAAAATACAATTGCAAGACATGAGGTTTGCCGTTCTTTCCACACAGATAGTTCAGTGGAGTTGGTATTGAAAGGATTCCAGATGTTGGGAGTGGCCGGACAGTTCTCCGTGGTTCCTGTTTACGTCTATAAATAAGTACCTGGCCAGCTCGAAGTGACAGACGTAGTTAACTGAAGCAAATGCGTCCACACGAGGAACTAGACATGCGTTCTGCTCCCCTTGCCCAAACTCACTCCAGACACTGTGGCTCATTCTTTTTCTCCTCTAATAATCTCTTCTACTGTTCCATCTCCTCTTACTGGAAGAAAAGGCTCCGGATCCATCAAACAAAACAAAACAGCACACCTCCAAGCATTTGTTTGCAATGGAAGGTTTGGACCGGGAGAGTAAACGTCTGATGTAGAAATTCAAGTGGGGCTTGTCACCACACCATCTTCGTTTTTCTTCCTCCTTGCAAACGAGCAGGGCAAGACCCGTGAGCTTAGATTTCCACAGCTCTGAGCATACATAGTAACACCCCAAAAATGGCAGAGACCGCTTCCTCGGGACCTTAAGTAAAGCTAAATCAGTAAGCGGAGCAGCAGATGTAAGGAAACCTCCCTCACTCAAGAGTAGGAAGCCTAGTAAAAGAGCTCCCAGCAGGGCAGCCTCGGCCTTGAGTGCACAAGGGGTTTGTCCTAACATATGATACGGACGTTTGCAGCCTACAAGTGAGTGAGAACTAAGACAGATCGTTTGTTCTGGTCTTCCACTGATTATTAAAAGTGACGTAAATACAGATGTCATGCAGGTGATTCCCAAAACTACGTATCACGCTAAACAAGCAATTGTTGAGTCTGTTTTGCTTCGGCACTTAGTAGAACAAACGGTAAGAGAACTTGACACATAAAAAGAGGACTAAGAGCTGGTAAGACAGCACCGTGAGTAAGAACCATGCCAACCTTGAGCATCCCAGGAGTCCATTCAGTAAAAGAGAACCAACTCCCACAAGTTGTCCTCTGACCTCCATACATAGGATGGGGCACATACAGTCTATCACATGCATACATACATACATACATACATACATACATACATACATACAAACATACATACACACATACATACACACATACACACCTACATATATACCACACACCAGGTAAATAAATGCAAGAAAATCAAAGAACAATGATAACCTTGCCAATGAGATCAAGCCCCACTGAGAGGCCAGAGTCTGAACAGTAAGAGAAGGGAGCACTGTGTATGAAGAAGAGGGGTGTTTTTTCAGGAGGCTGGAGCAGGGGGGTGCAGTTATAAGATCACTAGTTCTTATAACTTAAAACCATAAACCTATAACAAGTTCCACAAAGATAACGTTAAAGGATTCCCTCTACCCCCTCGATACACATGCACGCATGCACACATGCACATAGACATGTGCGCACACGCATATACCACAATCATCATGTAAAGATGTAGACAATGAAGAGGCAATGTTTTGCTGCCTAAATGCAGGTAAGATCTGCCCAATCTAGAGTATGTGCATCTTAACAACTCAAGAGGTAGGGAGATTCTGCACTACAGACCAAAGGCATTTGGTGGTTAATTAAAAAAAAGTCTTTGTGTCATTGAAAACAATTAACCACATTGATGGGTACAAAGATTGCATTTCCTTACTACATCCTACAAATGTGGCATCAGGAAACATCTTTTAAACAGCTGCAATTAAAAAAAAAACTTATCAACAAATATCCTTTTTGCGCAATAATGTTTCAGGAAATATGCAAATTTGGAAGGAATTACTAATGGCATGGAACATAGGATTTTCAAACACCATGGGGAGTCACATGAAAATGGTGGCCCTGGGCTGGATACATCGCTCAGTAGTAGAGCGCTTCTCTGGCAAGCACAGGTCCCTGAGTTTAATCCCCAGTCCCAGGAGAAATAGACAAAAATGCTGACCTCCTCAAGGAAAGAAAATCATGCCTTTTTCTTAATTCAAGACTTATATTTAGCAAAAAGACCAATTCAAAAGACCAACTCTCTCCTCAACACAACCTCCTTACACACTGCAGGAAGTTTTTCCATCTAAATCAGTAAGCAGTCTCTCCTTTATAAGAACGTAGCTCAAAATTCACACAACCTTTATCTGAGTTTGCTCATACATCAGGCATCAGGAAATCCGGCAGACTCTTCTCCAAGAGTTCGCGACCCACTCCCTCCACTGCTGCAATGACTAAGAACTTAGTCCAGGCCACTGTCGGTTCCACCTCCTATGTGGGGCTATTTCTCCAATTTATATAATCAAGCCCTATGACCTTTTGAAATTGAAGTCTTTGTCCTTCCTCTCTCAAAACCTTCCTCCCTCCGTGTCTTCCTGTCTTTTTAAAAATTCTAATCAGAAAGTCCCAACAGCTCACAGAGCCATCATTTGTCCGGTAGCTTCCTTCTCTCCAGCCCTCTGGCCATGCAGGGCTCACTGCTTCTCTTACCAGAGCTCCAGGGCTTCCTCTAGGCTCCTGGCTCTTTTGCGTTCTAACCTCTCTGCCTGTATAACCCTTGCTCACATATACCTGCTAATCCTGACCAGCCGCAGTTCCTGGCTTATTTTCGACTCCAGGACACCTCTCCCTCTTCCGACACATACTTTTCCATACGTTTAAATATGAAATGTCTTCCGTGAGCTCATGTGTTGAACCCCTGATCCCAACTGGTGGCATTACTGGGGTGGGGATAATAAAGTACTTCTGTAAGTAAGGCCTGATGGGAAGAAATAAACCACTTGAGGTGTGACTTTGACAGCCTGACCCCTACCAACCCAGACCCTTAGTCTCTCTGCTCCTTGGCTGCCTTCTCAACACCACACTCCTGCTGCCATGTTGCCTAGCCTTGACTCAAGCCTAAATCAACCCCAGCCCATGGGCTGAGGCCTCTAACTAGAGTCGAGGTGGGTGCTTGCTCTCTTGCCTATCACAGTGAAGAAAAGCAACAAGCCCAGTCACATTCTCCATGAAACACCAGAACAGGGACAGTTGCCTGATTCTCAGTGACAACTCAGAGACAGTGTTTGGAGTGGGTGACTTACAGAACGTACAGGCTCACAGAACAAAGCATTGGGTGAGACTTGAATGTGCTTAGAGATGAGCTATGACTAGGAAAGTGACAGTACTTTCCACTTGCCAGTGCTGCTGGGCAAAGGTCCTTAAGGCAGAGGAGAGAAGTACAAAGAAGACGGAGGGAGGCTAGCTGCCAACAGGTGACCCGCCCACATTCCACTGAGGTTCTGGGCTTCACAGCCCAACTGAGGACTGACTGAACAGTCCTCAGTCCAACTCAAGAACCAATGTGGAAGAAAAGACATACCCAAGGCCTTTCAGATTTCAAAAGACTAAAATTTTATTCTAATCTTCATTTCCCAGTGTCTTATCCCTTTACCCGGGGAGGGGAGTGAATGAGAATTGGAGGGGCTGAGGGATTAGGACTCAAACTCGATAGATACCTGAAGATTACTTTGAAATCCTCATCTTCCTCTTTTCTCCTCTATGCTGAAATTACGGGTATACATGAGCACACCCAATTTCCCATAAATTTTTTTATTGACTTATTACTCATTTATTCATTAAGCTGTGTTGGAAGATACTTTGAGAGGCAGCCACAGATAACCCAAACTGACCTTGACCTTTCTGTAGATAGACAAGGCTAGGCTTAAATCTGGATCCTCCTTTCATTCCAAAGATATGTGCCACCACACCTAGTTTCCAAAATCATTCTTAACTAAACAAATGACCTTCTATTTCTTTTCTTTTTTTTTTTTTTTTTAAGATTTAGTTATTTTATGTATGTGAGTACACTCTAGCTGTCTTCAGAAACACCAGAAGAGGGCATCAGATCCAAGACAGACGGTTGTGAGCCACCATGTGGTTGCTGGGAATTGAAGTCGGGACCTCCGGAAGAGCAGTCATTGCTCTTAACCACTGAGCCATCTCCCCAGGCCCTGACCTTAACCCTTGACAAAATGAGATTCCCAAGCAAGGCAAACAGAAGAATTTCCTCTGTGGCTCAAAGTATTAAGTGAAGCTGCCCGGAGGCAGACTCCACCCCATCCCTTTGCATGAATCCATTATCCAACTTCTTCCAGCAAGGAGACTAAAACTAACAGGCAGAGACCTAAGGTCTGTGGTACATACTGCTAATGATTATGAGAGCAAGAATCCAGCCATACTGGACTTCTAGCCTTGGGTTTCAGGGTTCTGATAACCCTTATATGAAAACCATGTTTGGGGGTTGGGGATTTAGCTCAGTGGTACAGCGCTTGCCTAGCAAGTGCAAGGCCCTGGGTTCGGTCCCCAGCTCTGAGAAAAAAGAAAAAAAAAGAAAACCATGTTTGTTCAAGCAAGCCACCAAAGGTCTCATTTCCAACCTATTTTAAGCTATTAATTTTTTTTTAACTGTTAGTTTTCAGTAAGACAGAAAATATCACTAGAAATTAATATTAAAAGAAAGAACATATAAAGTAACCATTGCCATTTTCCCCTTTAACATGATGCTAGAGTCAAGAGAACAGTAATACGGGCTTGTTTGGTTTTTTTTGAAAAATTGTTTTTTCCTAAAGCAAATATTGAGATGCCTGCCTGAAAACACAAGTAAGTAAATAAAGTCTTGTAAATATAGCTGTCCATAAAAAGTGGTTTCCTTTGGAAACATCTGCATACAGTCCGCCAGCAAACTAATGTTAACATGTTCTTTCAAGTCCTGGTAGCTTGAGGAAAAAACACTGCAAAAAAAGAAAACACAAAAACAGGATTCTCCAACTGAGAGGATAAAAACAGAATTCTGCCAACTGGAAGCTCCAGCCAGGAGTAGGACGAGTTCTTCAATCTGAGGTCAGGGCCTGGGTTCCGGCTGAGATAACGTAATTCACAAGGAGTTCTATGATATCAGGCTGCTCACCAAAATATCAATTTCTCACCATCCTCAGTGTTCATAAGACCAGAATAGCAATAAAAAAGGATTTGGCAAGAGAAAGCTAAAAATCAAAACGTTTTCTATAAACACCTGAAATCATAATTAGAACCCTTTGT